>NW_026975209.1:0-126589 GCF_030014295.1 Loxodonta africana | reverse complement strand
CATGAGAACTGACATAAAATCTCAGTAATTTACATATCTCTTGACCCACACAAGGAAGAACAAAAGATTTAAGTAATATGCTGTAAAATGTCTTGGATTTGAATCTGTAACTTTTTCCCTGATGTGTCTTTGAAATAAAGCCCAAACCCATTGCCGTCAAGTCAATTCCAACTCATAGTGACCCTATAGGACAGAGTAGAACTGCCCCATAGAGTTTCCAAGGAGAGCCTGGTGGATTCAAATTGCTGATCTTTTGGTTAACAGTCATAGCACTTAACCACTATACCACCAGGGTTTCCATCATTGAAGTAGAACCGCATATTTTCATGAAAGAGGAGTAAGAATGCCTATCTCATTCTACAGAACTAAATGTATTTTTAAGCCCTTTTCTCATATATGATATTTTTAATTCCAGTTTTTCCAAACTAAGCATGTTCTTCTAAGAAAATGTTTTATTACAAAGAACAGTAATAATTAAAATATATTTAATGTATAACTATAAAAAGATGTCCTAGAAGAGGTCCAATCCTTGTAAATAATACTCAGGGTGTTTCGTATATTGAGATCGCTCTAAAACTGGTAAGTGACCAACCAATACATATGTTGAAAGTATCAAGAGTACTCCTAAAAGACCGTAACCATTCTTATCAAACTATTGTACTTAGTTTTGATCTGCAGCTTCTCAGAAAGCTTTCAGTATGTCTCTTTTCAGAGATGATTTGTAATAACCTAATAAAAGGAAAATAAGACAATGGTGCACTGCAGAGAATATACAAATTGGAAAAAAGATGATATAATGTATGTTGTTCCCAAAATATAGGGCATTGAAGCCTACAGTTTGAGAAAAAAGATTGGAGTTGTGATGTTGGATAGTAGTTTCAGCATCATATTTTGTCAACCAAGTTAGCACTTCATACACTGTGGAAAGGGAGGTTTAAGTTCCCTGCACTCAACCTTTTTTTTTTCCCCTTTCAGGTTATCCCCTCATCTCATTTCTAAGTTTGTATATTCTTTTTTTAAAAAATAATTTTTATTGAGCTTTAAGTGAACATTTACAAATCAAGTCAGTCTGTCACATATAAGCTTATATACACCTTACTCCATACTCCCACTTACTCTCCCACTAATGAATCAGCCCTTCCAGTCTCTCCTTTCTGACAATTTTGCCAGTTTCTAACCCTCTCTACCCTCCTATCGCCCCTCCAGACAGGAGATGCCATCACAGTCTCAAGTGTCCACCTGATACAAGTAGCTCACTCTTCATCAGCATCTCTCTCTAACCCATTGTCCAGTCCCTTCCATGGCTGATGAGCTGTCTTCGGGAATGGTTCCTGTCCTGGGCCAACAGAAGGTTTGGGGACCATGACCGCAAGGATTCCTCTAGTCTCAGTCAGACCATTAAGTCTGGTCTTTTATGAGAATTTGGGGTCTGCATCCCACTGATCTCCTGCTCCCTCAGGGGTTCTCTGTTGTGCTCCCTGTCAGGGCAGTCATCGGTTGTGGCCGGGCACCATCTAGTTCTTCTGGTCTCAGGATGATGTAAGTCTCTGCTTCACGTGGCCCTTTCTGTCTCTTGGGCTGGTAGTTGTCGTGTGACCTTGGTGTTCCTCATTCTCCTTTGCTCCAGGTGGGTTGAGACCCATTGATGCATCTTAGATGGCCGCTTCTTAGCATTTAAGACCCCAGATGCCACATTTCAAAGTGGGATGTAGGAAGTTTTCATAATAGTATTATTTTGCCAATTGACTTAGAAGTCCCCTTAAGCCATAGTCCCCAAACCCCCACCCTTACTTCACTGACCTTTGAAGCATTCAGTTTATCCTGGAAACTTCTTTGCTTTTGGTCCAGTCCATTTGAGCTGACCTTCCATGTATTGAGTATTGTCCTTCCCTTCACCTCAAGTAGTTCTTATCTACTACCTAATCAGTATATAACCCTCTCCCTCCCTCCCCCCTCCCCCCTCGTAACCACAAAAGTATGTGTTCTTCTCAGTTTATACTATTTCTCAAGATCTTATAATAGTGGCCTTATACAATATTTGTCCTTTTGCTTCTGACTAATTTCACTCAGCATAATGCCTTCCAGGTTCCTCCATGTTATGAAATGTTTCACAGATTCATCACTGTTCTTTATTGATGCGTAGTATTCCATTGTGTGAATATACCACAATTTATTTAACCATTCATCCGTTGATGGACACCTTGGTTGCTTCCAGCTTTTTGCTATTGTAAACAGAGCTGCAATAAACATGGGTGTGCATATATCTCTTCGTGAAGGCTCTTATTTCTCTACGGTATATTCCAGGGAGTGGGATTTCTGAGTCACATGGTAGTTCTATTTCTAACTTTTTAAGAAAATGCAAGATAGATTTCCAAAGTGGTTGTACCATTTTACATTCCCACCAGCAGTGTATAAGAGTTCCAATCTCTCTGCAGCCTCTGCAACATTTATTATTTTGTGTTTTTTGGATTAATGCCAGCTTTGTTGGAGTGAGATGGAATCTCATCGTAGTTTTAATTTGCATTTCTCTAATGGCTAATGATCGAGAGCATTTTCTCATGTATCTGTTAGCTGCCTGAATATCATCTTTAGTGAAGTGCGTGTTCATATCCTTTGCCCACTTCTTGATTGGGTTGTTTGTCTTTTTGTGGTTGAGTTTTAACAGAATCATATAGATTTTAGAGATCAGGCGCTGGTCGGAGATGTCATAACTGAACATTCTTTCCCAATCTGTAGGTGGTCTTTTTACTCTTTTGGTGAAGTCTTTAGATGAGCATAGCTGTTTGATTTTTAGGAGCTCCCAGTTATCTGGTTTCTCTTCATCATTTTTGGTAAAATTTTGTATTCTGTTTATGCCTTGAATTAGGGCTCGTAAAGTTGTCCCTATTTTTTCTTCCGTGATTTTTATCATTTTAGTCTTTATGTTTAGGTCTTTGATCCACTTGGAGTTAGTTTTTGTGCATGGTGTGAGGTTTCGGTTCTGTTTCATTTTTCTGCAAATGGGTATCCAGTTATGCCAGCATCATTTGTTAAAAAGACTATCTTTTCCCCAATTAACTGACACTGGGCCTTTGTCAAATATCAGCTGCTCATATGTGGATGGATTTCTGTCTGGATTCTCAATTCTATTCCACTGGTCTATTTGCCTGTTGTTGTACCAGTACCAGGCTGTTTTGACTGCTGTGGCTGTATAATAGGTTCTGAAATCAGGTAGAGTGAGGCCTCCCACTTTCTTCTTCTTTTTCAGTAATGCTTTACTTATCCGAGGTTTCTTTCCCTTCCATATGAAGTTGGTGATTTGTTTCTCCATCACATTAAAAAATGTCATTGGAATTTGGATCGGAAGTGCATTGTATGTATAGATGGCTTTTGGTAGAATAGACATTTTTACTATGTTAAGTCTTCCTATCCATGAGCAAGGTATGTTTTTCCACTTAAGTAGGTCCTTTTTAGTTTCTTGCACTAGTACTTTGTAGTTTTCTTTGTATAGGTCTTTTACATCTTTGGTAAGATTTATTCCTAAGTATTTTATCTTCTTGGGGGCTACTGTGAATGGTATTGATTTGGTGATTTCCTCTTCGATGTTGTTTTTGTTGGTGTAGAGGAATCCAAGTGATTTTTGTATGTTTATCTTATAACCTGAGACTCTGCTGAACTCTTCTATTAGTTTCAGTAGTTTTCTGGAGGATTCCTTAGGGTTTTCTGTGTATAAGATCATGTCATCTACAAATAGAGATAGTTTTACTTCCTCTATGCCAATTCGGATGCCCTTTATTTCTTTGTCTAGCCTAATTGCTCTGGCTAGGACCTCTAGCACAATGTTGAATAGGAGCGGTAATAAAGGGCATCCTTGTTTGGTTCCCGTTCTCAAGGGAAATGCTTTCAGGCTCTCTCCATTTAGGGTGATGTTGGCTGTTGGCTTTGTATAGATGTTGAGGAATTTTCCTTCAGTTCCTGTTTTACTGAGGGTTTTTATCATGAATGGGTGTTGGACTTTGTCAAATGCCTTTTCTGCATCAATTGATAAGATCACGTGGTTTTTGTCTTTTGTTTTATTTATGTGGTGGATTACATTAATGGTTTTTCTAATATTAAACCAGCCTTGCATACTTGGTATAAATCCCACTTGGTCGTGCTGGATTTTTTTTTTTTTTTGATATTTTGTTGAATTCTATTGGCTAGAATTTTGTTGAGGATTTTTGCATCTATGTTCATGAGGGATATAGGTCTGTAATTTTCTTTTTTTGTAGTGTCTTTACCTGGTTTTGGTATCAGGGATACGGTGGCTTCATAGAATGAGTTAAGTAGTATTCCGTCATTTTCTATGCTTTGAAATACCTTTAGTAGTAGTGGTGTTAACTCTTCTCTGAAAGTTTGGTAGAACTCTGCAGTAAAGCCATCTGGGCCAGGGCTTTTTTTGTTGGGAGTTTTTTGATTACCGTTTCAATCTCTTTTTTTGTTATGGGTCTATTTAGTTGTTCTACTTCTGATTGTGTTAGTTTAGGTAGGTAGTGTTTTTCTAGGAATTCATCCATCTCTTCAAGGTTTGCAAATTTGTTAGAGTACAATTTTTCATAATAATCTGATGTGATTCTATTAATTTCAGTTGGGTCTGTTGTGATGTGGCCCATTTCATTTCTTATTCGGGTTATTTGTTTCCTTTCCTGTATTTCTTTACTCAGTCTGGCCAATGATTTATCAATTTCGTTAATTTTTTCAAAGAACCAGCTTTTGGCTTTGTTAATTCTTTCAATTGTTTTCCTGTTCTGTAATTCATTTAGTTCAGCTCTAATTTTTATTATTTGTCTTCTGGTGCCTGATGGATTCTTTTGTTGTTTGCTTTCTATTTGTTCAAGTGGTAGGGACAGTTCTCTGATTTTGGCTCTTTCTTCTTTTTGTATGTGTGCATTTATCGGTATAAATTGACCTCTGAGCACTGCTTTTGCTGTGTCCCAGAGGTTTTGATAGAAAGTGTTTTCATTCTCGTTGCATTGTATGAATTTCTTTATTCCCTCCTTAATACCTTCTATAACCCAACCTTTTTTGAGCAGGGTATTGTTCAGTTTCCAAGTATTTGATTTCTTTTCCCTAATTTTTCTGTTAGATTTCCACTTTTATGGTCTTGTGGTCTGAGAAGATGCTTTGTAATATTTCAATGTCTTGGATTTTGCAAAGGTTTGTTTTATGACCTAATATGTGGTCTATTCTAGAGAATGTTCCATGTGCGCTAGAAAAAAAAAGTATACTTTGCAGCAGTTGGGTGGAGTGTTCTGTATAAGTCTATGAGGTCAAGTTTGTTGATTGTAGCAATTAGGTCTTCTGTGTCTCTTTTGAGCTTCTTACTGGAAGTCCTATCCCCCTCTGAAAGTGGTGTGTTGAAGTCTCCTACTATAATTGTGGAGGTGTTTATCTCACTTTTCAGTTCTGTTAAAGTTTGTTTTATGTATCTTGCAGCCCTGTCATTGGGTGCATAAATATTTAATATGGTTATATCTTCCTGGTCAATTGTCCCTTTAATCATTTTGTAGTGTCCTTCTTTATCCTTTGTGGTGGATTTAAGTCTAAAGTCTATTTTGTCAGAAATTAATATTGCTACTCCTCTTCTTTTTTGCTTGTTGTTTGCTTGATATACTTTTTTCCATCCTATGAGTTTTAGTTTGTTTGTGTCTCTAAGTCTAAGGTGTGTCTCTTGTAGGCAGCATATAGACGGATCGTGTTTCTTTATCCAGTCTGAGACTCTCTGTCTCTATATTGGTGCATTTAGTCCATTTACATTCAGTGTAATTATAGATAAGTATGTGTTTAGTGGTGTCATTTTGATGCTTTTTTATGTGTGTTGTTGACAATTTCATTTTTCCACTTACTTTTTTGTGCTGAGACGTTTTTCTTTGTAGATTGTGTGTTCCTCATTTTCATAGCATTTGACTTTGTGTTTGCTGAGTCGTTATGTTTTTCTTGGTTTTTATTTTGAGTTATGGAGTTGTTATACCTCTTGGTAGTTACCTTAATATTTACCCCTATTTTTCTAAGTAAAAACCTAACTTGTATTGTCCTATATCGCCTTGTATCTCTCTCCATATGGCAGTTCTATGCCACCTGTATTTAGTCCCTCTTTTTGATTATTGTGAGATTTTACATTTTGACTTCAATGATTCCGTTTTGAGCATTTTTTTCTTTTTAAAATTAATCTTAATTTGTTTTTGTGATTTCCCTATTTGAGTTGGTATCAGGATGTTCTGTTCCGTGACCTTGTGTTGTGCTTGTGTCTGATATTATTGGTTTTCTGATGAATTTCCTTTAGTATTTCTTGTAGCTTTGGTTTGGTTTTTGCAAATTCTCTAAGCTTGTGTCTATCTGTAAAGGTTTTAATTTCGCCTTCATATTTTCGAGAGAGTTTTACTGGAAATATGATCCTTGGTTGGCAGTTTTTCTCCTTCAGTGCTCTATATATGTCATCCCATTCCCTTCTTGACTGCATGGTTTCTGCTGAGTAGTCTGAACTTATTCTTATTGATTCTCCTTTGTAGGAGACCTTTCTTTTATCCCTGGCTGCTTTTAAAATTTTCTCTTTATCTTTGGTTTTGGCAAGTTTGATGATTATATGTCTTGGTGATTTTGTTTCTGGATCAATCTTAAATGGGGTTCGATGAGCATCTTGGATGGATATCCTTTTGTTTTTCATGATGTCAGGGAAGTTTTCTGCCAACAGATCTTCAACTATTCTCTCTGTGTTTTCTGTTATCTCTCCCTGTTCTGGGACTCCAATCACACGCAAGTTATTCTTCTTGATAGAGTCCCACATGATTCTTAGGGTTTCTTCATTTTCAAAAATTGTTTTAGCTGATTTTTTTCCAGCTATATTGGTGTTAATTCCCTGGTCCTCCAGATTTCCCACTCTGCATTCCAATTGCTCGAGTCTGCTCCTCTGACTTCCTATTGCATTGTCTAATTGTGTAATTTTATTGTTAATCTTTTGGGTTTCTGAATGCTGTCTCTCTGTGGATTCTTGCAACTTACTAATTTTTCCACTATGTTCTTGAATAATCTTTTTGAGTTTTTCAACTGCTTTATTTGTGTGTTCCTTGGCTTTTTCTGTAGATTGCCTTATTTCATTTCTGAAGTCATCCCTGACGTCTTGAAGCATTGTGTAAATTAGTTTTTTTATATTCTGCATCTGGCAATTCCAGGATTGTATCTTCATTTGGGAAAGATTTTGATACTTTAGTTTGGGGAGTTGTAGAAGCAATTATGGTCTGCTTCTTTATGTGGTTTGATACTGACTGCTGTCTTCGAGCCATCACTAAGATATTGTAGTGATTTGTTTTATATTTGCTCACTGAGTCTTATCTTGTTTTGTTTTCTTTCAATATACGTAGATGGGCTACTAGATTGCACTGTCTTGATTGTTGTAGCCCTTGAGTCAGTTATGTCCTATTACCAGCTGGTCTGGGCTGTTACCAGATATATAAGCCTAAGAGTCCATTCACTATTCTTGAGTAGAATCTGATTTTGGGTCATCAAGTGTGTGGTGTAGACTTTCACCTATCCACCTAGAGAAGTAGTGGTGATAGTTGTGTGCACCAGATTCTAGTAGCAGCAAGGGTTCACACTCCGGGGGGGCAGGATGCTGATAGGCTTCTGCCAAGTGCCAGTGAGGTAGGCTCTTCTCTATTCCTAAAGCACTTTGGTGGGTGGGCTCTGCAGCTGTACCTTAGGCACCCAATGCAAGTACCTCTACAGATTGGTAGGTGTCACCCCCCATAGGCCCCTAAGGCAGGAGGCTAGGTGGTCTGGGGGGAGCTTCAGCCCTTAGTTCCCTGTGGTGGGTCAGTGAGGGCTCTGTTGAATATGCAGAGGTATCAGACCTGGGAAACTTGTCTTTCCAGTAAATCCGCTAAAAAAAAAATGCAGTCAGATCCCTATCAGAAATGCCTTTGCATTATAATAGCCACCTTGTTCCCTGTAGGGATGAAAGCTCCAGACTGTGGATCACATATGCTTGGCTAGAGCTGGTTCTGTGCTTTCAGTCCAATTAGGGAAGGATTTTTGGTCCCTGGGTTTTTTGTGGTTGCTTCTCTCAGGCCAGAAGAATGGGTTAGGAAAAGACCAAAAAAAAGGGGAAAGAAAAACCGTGAGCACTTCTCCCTCTGGCTCAGGAAATTCCAAAGTTAATGAAGCCGCCTGGGAAGGGGAGGGGAGGGTTCAGAAAAACAGGAGAGAGTAACACCCCAAAATATAGACAAAAGTTACTTATCTTGCTTGGGATGACTATTTTATCTGAGATTCCCGAGGGGCGTCTCTCCTATGTGTGCTGGCTGGGTAGAGATTGCCCCCGAGGGTCAGGCCCGTGACCCGTGCTTGTGCTGTCTCAGAAGCCACAGTTAGTTCCTCCGCTCCCAGTCCGCAGCCCATTGCCAAGGTTCCCCGGCTGGGATGCTGCACTTCTGGCTCCAAAACCAGTCACTGCCTCCCGGTGACTTCTCCTCCTGTCAGCCGTGTCGCTGTGCTGCCTGCATGCACTGGCTGGGCTTCCCCTCAGGTCAGTTCAGGGGGCTAGGGCTGCGCCCCATATTTGTGCCCTCTCAGGATGCCATGCTCAGATCCCCTGCGCCCAGTCCAAAGCCTGGCACCAAGGTTTCCTGACTGGGACGCAGGCTCCAGGCTCTGAAAATAGTCGCTGCTTCCCCGTGGTTGTTTGTTCTCAGTCTCTGTCACTCAGGTCAACTCTTTAGATCTGTGTTTGATGGTCAGCGTTCGTAGATTGTCATGTATGTGATCGATTCACTTGTTTTTCTGAGTCTTTGTCACAAGAGGGATCCGAGGTAGCTTCTACCTAGTCAGCCATCTTGGCCCCGCCTCTCCTGTCTTCCTTTTTAAGTTAGAATTTTGTTCTTCGTTTTTCTCCAGCTCTGTCCATGACTCTCTATTGTGATCCCTGTCAGAGCACACAGTGGTGGTAGCCAGGCACCATCTAGTTGTACTGGACTCAAACCGGTGGAGGCCATCATAGATGTGGTCCATTACTCCTTTGGAATAATCTTTCTCTTATGTCTTTAGTTTTCTTCATTCTTCCTTGCTCCTGAAGGGGTGATACCAGTGGAGTATCCTAGATGGCCACTTACAGACTTTACGACTCCGCTACTCCCCAAAGTAGAATGTAGAACATTTTCTTTATAAACTATGTGATGCCAATTGAGCTAGACATTACCCGAGACCATGGTCCCCACAGCCCTCAGCCCAGTAATTTGGTCCCTCAGGGAGTTTGGATATGTCAGTGGAGCTTCCCTGGCCTTGCCTTCTACAAATTGTGCTGGCTTCCCCAATATTGTTTACTGCCTTACCCTTCACCAAAGATACCACTTATGAATTGTCTATTTAGTGTTTCTCCAGTCCCCCTCCCTTGCCTCGTAACCATCAAAGATTGTTTCTTTTTCTGTATAAACCTTTTCAGTACAATAGTGGTCTCATACAATATTTGTCCTTTTGTGATTAACTTATTTCACTCAGCATAATGCACTCCAGATTCAGATTCATCCACGTTATGATACGCTTCACAGATTCATCGTTGTTCTTTATCATTGTTTAATACTCCATTGTGTGTATGTACCACAGTTTGCTTATCCATTCATCCGTTAATGAGCATCTAGGTTGTTTCCATCTTTTTGCTATTGTGAACGATACTGTAATGAACATGGGTGTTCTTATGTCTATTCCTGTGATGACTCCTATTTCTCTAGGATATATTCCTAGGAGTGGGATTGCTGGATCATATGGTATTTCTATTTCTAGCTTTCTAAGAAAGTGCCATATTGTTTTCCAAAATGGTTGTATCATTTTGCATTCCCACCAGCAATGCATAAGGGTTCCGATCTCTATGCAGCCTCTCCAACATTTGCTATTTCCTGTTTTAGTGATTTGGGCCGGTAATGTTGGGGTGAGATGGTAGCTCATTGTGATTTGAATTACATTTCTCTGGTGGGGAATAGCTAGTGAATTGTGAGCATTTCTGCATGTGTCTGTTGGTCTCTTGAATATTTTCTTTGGTGAAGTATCTGTTCATTTCCTTTGCCCATTTTTTTCTCCTTTTTTATTTTTCATTTTATTGTACTTTAGATGAAGGTTTACAGAACAAACTAGTTTCTCATCAGAGAGTCAGTACACACATTGTTTTATGACATTGGTTAACAACCCCATGACATGTCAACACTCTCCACTCTCAACCCTGGTTTCCCCATTACCAGATTTCCTGTTACCCCCTACCTTCCAGTCCCTGCCCCAGGGCTGGTGTTCCCCTTCAGTCTTGCTTTGTTCCATGGACCTGTTCAATTTTTGGCTAAAGGGTGAACCTCAGGAGCAACCTGAAAGCGTGCCTGGGGGCCATACTCTCAGGGTTTCTCCAATCTCTGTCAGGCCAGCAAGCCTGATCTTTCTTTTTGAGCTGGAATTTTGTTCTACATTTTTCTACAGCTCTGTCTGGGACCCTAAATTGTGATCCATGTCACAGGAGTCAGTATTGGTAGCCAGGCTCCATGTTGTTGTTCCGGACTCAGTCTGGTAGAGGCAATGGTAGACATGGTCCATTAGTCCTTTGGACTAATCTCTCCCTTGCATCTTCAGTTTTCTTCATTCTTCCTTGCTCCTGAAGGGCTGAGACCAGTGGAGTATCCTAGATGGCTGCTCATGGGCTTTTAAGTCCCCAGATGCTACTCACCAAAGTAGAATGTAGAACATATTCTTTATAAACTATGTTATGCCAATCGAGCTAGATATTCCCTGAGATCATGTTCTCCACAGCTCTCAGCCCAACAATTCAGGCCCTCAGGGAGTCTGGGTGTGTCTACGGAGCTACCATGACCTTGTCTCATTCAGGTTGTGCTGGCTTTCTCGGTGTTGTGTACTATCTTATCCTTCATCAAAGCTTCTACTTATCTATTGTCTATTAAATCTTTTTCCATCCCCACCCCTCTCCGTGCCCTCATAACTATCAAAGATTGTTCCTTTTTGTACTTAAACCTTTTCGTGAGTTTTTACAGTAGTGGTCTCACTCAATGTTTGTCCTTTTGTAACTGACATTTCACTCAGCATAATGTCCTCCAGATTCATCCCTGTTAGGAGATGCTTCACAGATTTGTCATTATTCTTTATCAGGAATGTAGAACAGGGTGTTATAAAAACAAAAAAGGGGGGGGACTATTCAGTGTACAAAAATATATATAGTTCTGGGAAATTAAGATGTATCAAAAGTGACAACTCAATAGCTGGATTAGAAGATAAAGTTGAAAAAAATCTCCCAGAAGGTATAGCAGAAAGGCAAAGAGGTAGAAAATTAGAAAACTAGGAGATCCAACTTGTTAAAAATAGGGAATCAAATGGGGGGGTGGGGAGAGAGAGAGAAGAAGGAGTTTCAGTGGGGGAAGAAAACATCAAATACTTCAAAAATTTTTCAGTAACTAAAGAATATCATAGCTTCCTGGAATTATGAATTACGGCATCAAAATTTATTCAAGAAACATCGAGAAGTTTATTAATTGTATTATTTTACCAACCGAATTTATATAATCACTGGGGGGGGGATTAAATTTACAACAGCCTTTATATAGTGTCAAATGTTTTTCTTTAACAGAAGGAGTTTTGAAAACAATTATTTGGATGTCATGTATTAGACAAAAAAAAAAATTGAACCATGAATGGGGTTAACTGATTTTCTATTTAAAGTATCTGTTGGTACCACTATAGAACTGGCATCATTTACCCATTAATAGAACCAACATGTGTGCACAAGAAAACTTGAAAAAATGAACAAAATTAATTTAGAAGGGCAGCCATTTGATCTAATTGAAAAGTCATGTTTCATAGAGTGATATGTAATAGACCTGTGCTGTATATGTCAAAATGTCTTTAAAAAATACTGTCTTTGAGCAATGTTCTTAAAATAACCAGGAACTTTTGAAGTGGTTGCTGATGTTTCTTCAGCAGATATGTGCATTTAGATTTTCAGACTGTCAGTGATATCCCTGAGCTCCATGATGGACGGAAAATGTCAACAGACATTTTGGGAACTTACATGTTCATCATCAACTATCCTGAGACATGAAAATATAGTACTTAATATTTTACTAGACATGCACTTCAGTTCTTAAACCAATTGCTACTAAAAGTATTTTTTGCAAAATAAAAAGTGTTACTAAACAAAAAATAACTAAATCATTGTAGATTTACACCAGACAAAAATGCTCGTTCTATGAAGCAAGAGCATTCAAACTACACGCTAAGTGCTCTATGACAGGATTTCTCTCAGTCCCTATGTTTTGCCTATATTTCACATAAACCTAATATATAATGTCCCACTTTCACTGACCATCTGACTGGCAGCCTGGTGACTTTATACATCTTACAGGCCATAGCACAAGCCACTGAAAAACTACCTGCTAAATGAAGTAGCTGGCAGAAGCTTTAATACTTCTCCTACCAGGACCAGAGGCCATAACGAATTATCTAGAGATGCATGATTTTTATTATTGATCATTCTGCATACTGTCCTTGGATGATAGAAGTTAGTTACATTGCACCAGGACAGGATCAGGAAAAAAGAGTTGGGACACTGGTTATTGTCCATGTTTAATAACATTTTCAGCTGAGAGCTGCATGTGTATCTCACATATTACGGTACTAGATGGGAACATGCAAGAGATGGAAGTGCAAAACTGAGGTCTCTACTTTCAGCTTATGTTAGTTCTACTAATGACATTTCTTTAAAAAATGAAAAACCTTGGTCAAATATTAAATTGCATGGGGTGGTAAGACAAGAGGTGTAAACAAGACAGTTAAATCAGGATATTTAATCATTCAGTGTTACTTGTCTGATTTGCCAGAGCAAAAACCAGACGAGTTGGAGAATATTGGTGGTTAATCCTCAACTTAATTGTTGATGCCAATTGCAGCTGTGTTCCAGATCCATTGTCACTACTGGAAACTCTTATGTAGCTTTTGATTCAGTAAATGGTTTAAGTTGTATTCTATCAGCAAAAATAATCAGAAGCAGTTTGCCTTCACCTGGCAAGGACAGCAGCACACTTTCTCAGGACTATGTCTACAGACAATTGATCTATGACTATATTTAGAACCCAGGGAACTTTCATGTACTACCACCATGAATAAAGGACACAGTGTTTTTGGGACCACTTACTATGTGGTAACACATAAGGCTTACAGCTCTAAAGGCAGTTCACAGCAAGAGAGCGCTCTGGAGCAGATCCAGACTGCAGTGCAAGCTGTCTTACCACTTTGGCCTCATGCCACAAGAAATGCAATGCTAATTTAAATGTCTATGGCAGATAGAAAAGGAGCCCTGGTGGTGCAGTAATTAAAGCACTTAGCTGCTAACTGAAAGGTTGCCAGTTCGAACCCACCAGGTGCTCTGCGGGGGAAAGATATGGGAGTCTGCTTTCATAAAGATTACATCCTTGGAAACCCTATAAGGCAGTTCTACTCTGTCCTGCAGGGTCACTGAGTCAAAAGCAACTCGACAGCAATGGGTATTCTTTCTTTTTTCTATGGTAGATCCCCTTGCCTTTGAGTAGATTCTAACTCACAGCAACTCTGTAGTACCGAGTAGAACTGCCCCATAGGGTTTCCAGGGACTGCCTGGTGGATTCGAACTGCTGACCTTTTGATTGGCAGCCAAACTCTTAACCACTACACCACCAGGTTCTCCATAGGGATGCCTTATAAAGCCTTGGAAAAATCAAAGAGTAGAATTGCAGTTGAGACCCTTAGCGTTTTTAGAGTACTGTCAACTATTCTCCATTTGATAGGCAGTTCCTACCTGGCTATTTTCCCTGGGTGGTATAAATAGTTTATATTCTTGAATGATAACTGGAAGTTTGACGGTTTAAGCCCTCCCAGAGGCACGTCGGAAAAAAGGCCTGCAAATCTACTTCTGAAAAACCTGCCATTGAAAACCCTATGGAGCACAGTTCTACTCTGACATGCATAGGGTGCCCACAAGTCAGAGTCAAGTCAATGGAACTGGTAGTCTAGTAGTACCTAAGTATTGGGCAGTGGTAAATACTGACCTCTTGATCGCAAGACACCATGTGAGTATGAGACCTTAGCTGCCTCTATCAGAAAAGAGGTAATTGGAACCATAAATCAGCATTTCAAGAAACAAGGAAATGAAAAGACGACCCACAAAATATGGGAAATTTTTTGCAAATCATGTATCTGGTAAGGTACTTATATCTAGAATAAGGAACTCTCACAACCCAAGAATAAAGAGACAAACAATCCAACTAAAAAATATGCAAAGGACCTGAATACATGTTTCTCCAAAGTATGTATACATATAGCTAATAAGCACATGAGAAGATATTTGGCATCTTTTCATGCCAAGACATGTAAATAAAAACCACAATGAGATAACACTCCACACCCATTAAGATGACTAGAATCAAAAAGTCAGATAACATCAAGTGCTGACGAGGATGTGGAGAAATAGGAACGCTGATACACTGCTGGTAGAGATGTAAAATTGTGCAGCTGGAAATCAGTCTGGCAGCTCTCAAACGATTAAACACGGTGTTACCGTATGACCCAGCAATTCCACCCTAGTAGATATATACCCAAGAGAAATGAAAACATATGTCCAGACAGAAATTTGTACGTGACAACTCATAGCAGAATTATGAACAATAGCCAAAAGGTAGAAACAACCCAATGTCTATCAATGAACAATTGGATAAACAAAATGTCATATATCCATACAAATATTATTCAGCCATAAAGAGAAATGAATTTCTGATTTATGCTACAACATGTACGAACATTGAAAACATTATGCTAAGTGAAATAAGCTAGACACAAAGGGACCAATATTGTATGATTTCATTTCTATGAAATACTGAAATTAGGCAAAATGCATAGAGACAGATTAATGCTTACGAGGGGCTATCGATCTGGTTATCATCACTGCTGAGTGTTCAACTTGACAAAAGCAGAATAAGAACCTCCATAAGCATCATTCCCAAGTTGGCCCCTGATGTTGGCTATGGGGACAGATTGCGTACATTGGAGCCCTTTTATCATGGAAGTTACAGTTACTTACCAACATTGGAATAGATCCTTCTTCTACATACGATTTTTCTTTCCTTGCTAGCCTTGCTTCTACTTTGTTATTGTTAGGTGCCATCTAGTCAGCTCCAGCTCATGGTAACACTATGTACAACAGAATGAAACACTGCCCAGTCCTACACTGCTCTCATGATCATTGTTATGCTTGAGTCCATTGTTGCAGCCACTGTGTCAATTCACCTCATTTTTGGTCTTCCTCTTTTTCACTGACCCTCGACTTTACCAAGCCTGGTGTCCTTCCCCAGTGACTGGTCCCTCCTGATAACATGTCCAAAGTATGTGAAATGAAGTCTCACCATCCTCATTTCTAAGGAGCATTCTGGCTGTACTTCTTCCAAGGCAGATATGTTCATTCTTTTGGCAGTCTGTGGTACACTCAACATTCTTTGCCAACACTGTAACAGAAAGCTGTCAATTCTTTTTTGGTCTTCCTTCATTGTCCAGCTTTCACATGCATATGAAGTGAATGAAAACACCATGGCTAGGGTCAGGCGCACCTTATTCCTTAAAGTGACATCTTTGCTTTATAACACTTTAAAGAGGTCCTTGCAGCAGATTTTCGCAACGCACGGTCGTTTGATTTTTGCTTCTAGTAGCACCACCATATGTGGACTCATAAATGCCTCATCTATACCACAGAATCACACATAACACCATCTATAACCAAGAAGATGGTCTTACAGAAAAGGCACTGGGGCTATGGGCTTATGCCATGAGTTTTACTATATGCCCCATCACCCAGAAGCAGGTGGCTTGATTGAAATGTGAAGTCACAGGACACCATCTGGGAGACAATACCCTGTGAGGTTGGGCACTCCTTCAGCATACAGTATGTGTCTTATACCAGCAACAAATGTACGGTGTCATTTCCCTTATAGACAGTATGCAATGGTCTAAAACCCAAAAGATGGAAATGAGAATGCCTCCATATTATTACATATTGCTATTACTGTTGTTTTTGTTGTGAGACACGGTTGAGTTCATTCCAACTCATAGCAGCTGTAGGTACAACAGAATAAAACACTGCTTGGTCCTGCACCCACCATCCTCACAATCATTTCTATATTTGAATCTATTGTTGTAGCCACTGTGTTAATTTATCTAGTTGAGGGAATTTTTTTTTTCTTTTTTGCTGACCCCCTAATTTACTAAGCAAGATGTCCTTTTCCAGAGACTGGTCCCTCCTGATAACATGTCCAAAGATGTGAGACAAAATCTCACCATCCTCACTTCAAATGAGAATTCTGGCTATACTTTCTCTAAGACATTACTATTTCCTACTGTCATGGATTGAATCCTACCCCTAAAATTGTGTATCACCCTGGCTATGCAATGATTCGCAGTATTGTGTGCTGTCCAAGATTTTGTGATCTGATGTGATTTTCCTATGCACTGTAAACCCTACCTCTATGATGTCAATGAGGTGGGATTATCGGCAGGTATGTTAATGAGACAGGACTCAATCTATAAGATTAGGTTTTGTATTAAGTCAATCTCTTTTGAGGTATAAAAGAGAAAAAAGAACAGAGAGACAGGGGGACCTCATACCACCAAGAAAGTAGTGCCAGGAGCAGAATGTATCCTTGGGATGCAGGGTTCCTGTGCTGAGAAGCCCCTAGACCAGGGCAGAATTGATGACAAGGACCTTCCTCTAGAGCCAAGAGAGAGAGAAAGCCTTCCCCTGTAACTGGCACCTTGAATTCAGACTTCTAGCCTCCTAGACTGTAAGAGAATAAATTTGCCTTTGTTAAGCCATCTACTTGTGGTATTTCTGTTATAGCAGCACTAGGTAACTAAGCCACCTACCGAAGAGCCCACACCAGAGTGTGTCACCCCGTGAATGCCCAGACCATGGCATGGCTGCAGAGCGAGCCAGCCCCCCGTGGCCCACTGCCCAGCTGCCTACCAGGACGCTGGGCAGCAGCGCTGCTCCAGCTTGGTCTGCCGTGTCCCTCAGTGCCAGTGGATGGTGAGTGGCTGGGAGGTTCAGGGCCTGGGGTGGTGCGTGGGGTCCCGGTGGGGAAGGGGAAGCTCACTGAGGCTGCTCCTTCAGAAGGAATGGGCAAGCAGAGAGCCTGGGAGGGAATGAGGCAAACAGTCCTCCTGTGACCCAGCATCCCTATCCGGACCCTTCAAGTCTCCTCTTGCCCTGGTTCCGGCACTCTCTCTGTGCCGCTGAACCTTCCCTTTAGCACCAGGTGCATCCGGAGGGAGCCTGTGGTCAGCCCTTCAGTCCCTCCGCTAGCTTTCCCAAGATCTGCACGAAAATTCTTTAAGATAAAGTTGCCTCTAGGGTGCCCTCAAACCTATTCTGCAGAGATTTAATTTTCCACCATCCTTCATTTCTCAACATCTAAGAAATGTGTCTTCAGAAGGCAAGGCCAGTGTTTGGAAGACTCCTTCCAATATTTTGACTTGGTTCAGAAAGATCTGAAAGATGAGTGGGAATAAACTAGGCAAAGACGGGAGGAGAGTGTGCCCTGGGTAGAGGGAATAGCACGTGTAAAGGCCCTGTGCATGGCAGGGAAAATGGGAAACAGGATATCAGATAGAGTCTCTGGAGCCAAGGGTATAAGGCAAGGATGTCGTGCCACATGAGGCTGGAGAAAGAGATAGGGGCTAGATTATTGCAGAATCTCTGAGAGTCGACCCACTTTTGTTGTTTGAAACTGCACTCAGCTTTTAATACTTTCCTTAAATTAGTGTGGTCAGAGCCCTGCCGTCAAGTCCATTTTGAAAAGCTCATTCAGCTGTATTTTGATTTTGAAACAAAACCCCCTTGATTGGGGGGAACTGAAAGAAGAAAGCTTCAAGGCCAGGAGCTTTCACACCCATGAGAGGTTTCCAGTTAGTCCAAGCTTGGTGAAGGAGAAAAACCCTTGGCTGATTTAGGATGCTTTGTAATGATATAAAATGTCTTCCCTATTTAGCAATGTTGGGTAAAACTAGAAGAAGACAGGGCAAAAAGAATAGTGATGGTTTGGGGAAAGGGGAAAACCAAGAGAAAAAAGAACTCCAGATACTGTCTTAGAATTTTCACTGTTTTTTGTCCTTAATACCACGTAAAGGGCTCTTTGCTTCTGATCAAGGATGTCTTATTGCCGATAAAGACTGCTGTTAATTCTTTACTTAAGTTGAGATATACTTCATATAACATAAAATTCAATATTTTGGAGTGTCCAATTCTGTTGCTTTTACTCTATTCACTGTATTGTGCAACCATCACCACCATCTGATTTCAGAACATTCTGGAAGAGAGGAAAAAAAAAACAAAACTAATACCAGTCAGTCCACTATTAATTCTTTATGGTAGTATTTTTTTTTTGCTTGATTGACACTGAGATATGAAAATCAAGCTAATTTTAAAGAAGGCAAGTAGAATAAATAGGAGTCCTATTAACTTTTGAATTACATGTACTGTTGCACCAATTTTCATTCCTCTTAAAGAAATATCTGTGTAATCCAGGTTTTCAAGTTCATCCCATTATCACTGCTTAAGCAGAATGGCAGATAGGGATTAATATTTTGTGCTTATTTGACTTGATGTTGGTCAGAGAAAATTGTAGGCAGAAATATCATTGGATAAAAAGAAAGACAACAGCAGCAGAGCACACGTTTTCTTGTTTTGTTAGGAATGCCTCCTTTCCTCCCTTCTTCTTCCTTTTCTGGTGGAGAATTATAGTTACACTTCCTTTTAAGAAACTCCATTTGCTGGAGGCAGGGCCAAGATGGCTGACTAGGTAGAAGCTACCACAGATCCCTTTTGCAAAAAAGACTCTGAAAAACAAGTGAATCGATCACGTACATGACAATCTATGAACCTGGCCATCAAACACGGAACTAAGGAGTTGACCTGAGTGACAAGGGAGAGAAAAGCCGCACGGTGAAGCAGCGACTGCTTCTGGAGCTGGCGTCCTCTGCCACAGCCCTTGAGCCCTTGCACTTCCCTGGTGCCAGAGTGGTTGGGCTGATCACAGCTTACTGAGATGGGGCAAACACAGGACGTAGCCCTACCCCCTAACCCCTAACCCCCTGGAGTAACCTCGGCAGAGACTCAGCCAGTGCAAGCAGGCTGCACACTGACGCGGCTGACAGGAGAACGAGAACCCACGGGGAAGCAGAGACTGTTTTCGGAACCTGGAGCCAGTGTCCCAGTCAGAAAACATTGGCCCTGGCCTTTGGTCTAAGCACAGAGGAGCAGATCACAGCTTTCTGAGGTGGTAAAAGCACGGGAAAAAGCCCTAACCCCTTGGAGAAACCTCAGTGGGAAACCCAGCCAGGGCATGCAGGCTACATGCTGATGCAGCTAACAGAAGTAGGAGAAATCACGGGGAAGGAGCAACTGGCTTTGGTGCCTGGAGTGCAGCTTCCCAGCCAGAAAACCTTGGCAATGGGCTTTGGACTAGGAGCGAAGGAGCTGATCACGGCTTCCTGAGACAGCGCAAGCACAGGATGCAGGCCTGACCCTCGGGGGCAATCTCAACCCAGCCAGCACACACAGGCTACACGCCTTTCTGGAATCTCAGATAAAAGTCTTCACCAAACAAGATAAGTAACTTTGTCTATATTGTGCTACTCTTTCCTATCTATCTGATCCCTCCCCTCCCTGCCCCAGATGGCTTCATTAACATTGGAATTTCCTGGGCCAGGGAGTGAAGTGCTCTGCGGGTTTTTTTTTTTTTTCTAACCCATTCTCCTGGCCTGAGAGAAGCAGCAATTAACAATCTGGGAGAGAAAAATCTTTCACTGACTTTCCTTAACTGGAATCATACAGAACCAGCTCCAGCCAAGCAAAAGAGATCCACAGACTCTGGCTTTCATCCGTACAGGGAACCAGGTGGCTATTATAATGCAAAGGCAATTCTAATAGAGATCTGACTGTAATAGTTTTAGCAAAGCAGTGGAAAGACAAGTTTTGGAGCTCTGATACCTCTCTACCTATTAAACAGAGCCCTCGCTGATCCACAGCAGGGAACTGAGGGCTAAAGCTCCACCCACACCACCTAACCATCTGCTAAAGGGGTCTGAGGATAGTGAGGCCTACCATTCTTTAGAGGTACAAGCATTGGGTGCCTAAGGTACAGAAGCAGAGCGCACCCACCAAAGTGCTCTAGGAATAGAGAAACTCCTACCTCACTGGCACATGGGGGAAGGCTGTCAGCATCCTGCCCTCCTCGGAGTGTGACCCCATGCTGCAACTAGAATCTGGTGCATACAACCACTACTCCTGTAAGTAAAGAGGTGACAGCCTACACCACACACTAGGTGACCCACAATCAGCACACCTAAGCTGATTCTGTTCAAGAATAGTGAATGGACTCATAGGCTCATATATTTGGTAACAGCTCAAACCAGCTGGTAATAGGACATAACTGATTGAAAGGCTACAGTAATCAAGATAGCACAATCTAGTAGCCCATGTGGGTATATTGAAACAAACCAAAACAAGAAGATAAACCTCAGTGAGCAAATATAAAATAAATCATTACAATATATTATAGATGGCTCGAAGACAGCAGTCGATATCAAATCACATAAAGAAGCAGACCATGATTGCTTCTACAAATCCCCAAATTAAAGAATCAAAATCTTTACCAAACGAAGATACATTTCTGGAATTGCCAGATGTAGAATATAAAAAACCAATACACAGAACGCTTCAAGACGTCAGAGATGATCTCAGAAATGAAATAAGGAAATCTGCAGAAAAAGCCAAGGAACACACTGATAAAGCAGTTGAAGAAATCAAAAAGATTATTCAAGAACATAGTGAAAAAATTAATGAGCTGCAAGAATCCATAGAGAGACAGCATTCAGAAATCCAAAGGATTAATAATAAAATTACAGAATTAGACAACTCCACAGGAAGTCAGAGGAGCAGAATTGAGGAACTGGAATGCAGAGTGGGGGAGTTAGAGGATAAGGCAATTGACACCAATATAGTTGAAGAAAAATCAGATAAAAGAATTTAAAAAAAGGAAGAAACCCAAAAATCATGTGGGACTCTTATCAAGAAGAATAACTTGCATGTGTTTGGAGTTCCAGAACAGGGAGGGAAAACAGAAAATACAGAGAGAATAGTTGAAGATCTGTTGGCAGAAAACTACCCTGGCATTGTGAAAGACGAAAGGATATCTATACAAGATGCTCATCGAACACCATACAAGATAGATCCCAAAAGAAAATCACCAAAGCATATTATCATCAAACTGGCCAAAACCAAAGATAAAGAGAAAATCTGAAAAGCAGCCAGGGATAAACGAAAAGTCACCTACAAAGAGAATCAATAAGAATAAGTTCTGACTACTCGGCAGAAACTATGCAGTCAAGAAGGCAATGGGATGACATATGTAGAGCACTGAAGGAGAAAAACTGCCAGCCAAGGATCATATATCCAGCAAAACTCTCTCTCAAATATGAAGGTGAAATTAAGACATTTACAGATAAACGCAAGCTTAGATAATTTGCAAAAACCAAACCAAAGCTACAAGAATTACTAAAGGAAATTCTTTGGTCAGAAAATCAATAATATCAGATACAAATACAAAACAAGGTCACGGAACAAAACATCCTGATATAAACTCAAATAGGGAAATCACACACAAAAATATGATTTATTTAAAAAAGAAAAAATGCTCAAAACGGGATAGTTGAAGTCATTATGTAAAAGATTACAATAATCAAAAAAGAGGGACTAAATACAGGAGGCATAGATCCTCCATATGGAGAGGAAAACATGGAGATACAAAAAAAAAGGATGATACAAATTAGGCTTTTACTTAGAAAAATAGGAGTAAATATTAAGGTAACAACAAAGAGGTCTAACAAGTCCGTACTTCAAAATGAAAACCAAGATAAACATAACGACTCAGCAAAAATAAATTCAACTACTATGAAAATGAGGAGCACACAATTTACATAGAAAAACTTCTCAGCACAAAAAAAGTAAGTGGAAAAATGACATTGTCAACAACACACAGAAAAAGGCATCAAAATGGCAGCACTAAATTCATACTTATCTATTATTACGCTAAATGTAAATGGACTAAATGCACCAATAGAGAGTTGCAGACTGGATAAAAAAACACGATGTTTCTATATGCTGCCTACAAGAGACACACCTTAGACTTAGAGACACACACTAAAATTCAAAGGATGGAAAAAATACATCATGCAAACAACAATCAAAAAACAGCAGGAGTGGCAATATTAATTTCTGACAAAATAGACTCTGAAGTTAAATCCACCACAAAGGATAAAGAAGGACACTACATAATGATTAAAGGGACAATTGACCAGGAAGATATAACCATATTAAATATTTATGCACCCAATGACAGGGTTGTACAATACATAAAACAAACTTTAACAGAATTGAAG
This sequence comes from Loxodonta africana, assembly GCF_030014295.1. Classification (NCBI taxonomy): domain Eukaryota; kingdom Metazoa; phylum Chordata; class Mammalia; order Proboscidea; family Elephantidae; genus Loxodonta; species Loxodonta africana. The sequence goes on along the minus strand of NW_026975209.1, from coordinate 104,080 downwards.
TGAGATAGACACCTCCACAATTATAGTAGGAGACTTCAACACACCACTTTCGGTGAAGGATAAGACTTCCAGTAAGATGCTCAATAGAGACACGGAAGATCTAATTGCTACAATCAACCAACTCGACCTCATAGACTTATACAGAACACTCCACCCAACTGCTGCAAAGTATACTTTTTTCTAGTGCACATGGAACATTCTCTAAAATAGATCACATATTAGGTCATAAAACAATCCTTTGCAGAATCCAAAACGTTGAAATATTACAAAGCATCTTCTCAGACCATAAGGCCATAAAAGTAGAAATCAATAACAGAAAAATCAGGGAAAAGAAATCAAATACTTGGAAACTGAACTATACCCTGCTCAAAAAAGACTGGGTTATAGAAGACATTAAGGAGGGAATAAAGAAATTCATAGAGTGCAACGAGACTGAAACACTTCCTATCAAACCTCTGGGACACAGCGAAAACAGTGCTCAGAGGTCAATTTATATTGATAAATGCGCACATACATAAAGAAGAAAGAGCCAAAATCAGAGAACTGTCCCTACAACTTGAACAAATAGAAAGCGAGCAACAAAAGAATCCATCAGGCACCAGAAGAAAAATAATAAAAATTACAGCAGAATTAAATGAATTAGAGGACAGAAAAACAACTGAAGGAATTAACAAAGCCAGAAGAGGGTTCTTTGAAAAAATATAAAAAATTGATAAACCATTGGCCAGACTGACTAAAGAAATACAGGAAAGGAAACAAATAACCCAGATGAGAAATGAGATGGGCCATATCACAACAGACCCAACAGAAATTAAAAGAATCATATCAGATTACTACAAAAATTGTACTCTAACAAATTGAAAACTTAGAAGAAACGGATGAATTCCTAGAAACATACTACCTACCTAAACTAACACGATCAGAAGTAGAAAAACTAAATAGACCCATAACAAAAGAAGCAATTGAAAAGTTAATCAAAAACTCCCAACAAGGGCTTCCAGCCAAGATGGCTGACTAGGTAGACGCTACCTCAGATCCCTCTTGCAACAAAGACTCAGAAAAACAAGTGAATCAATCACATACATGACAATCTACAAACCCTGAGCAACAAACACAGATTTAAAGAGTTGATCTGAGTGACAGAGACGGAGAATGAACAACTACGGGGAAGTAGAGACTGTTTTCGGAGCCTGGAGCCACCATCTCAGTCAGGTAACCTTGGCGCCGGGCTTAGGAATGGATGCAGGGGAGCTGAACACAACATCCTGTGATGGTGCAAACACGGGGCACAGCCCTACCCCCCTGAACTGACACTGGGAGGGGGCCCAGCTGGTCTGCGCGGGCGGCGCGGGGATGCGGCTGGCGGGAGAAGTCCCCGGGAGGCAGCGACTGGTATTGGAGCCGGGAGTGCAGCGTCCCAGCCGAGGAACCTTGACTCAGGGCTTTGGACTGGGTGCAGGGGAGCTGAGCAGGACATCCTGTGAAGGTGCAAACACGGAGCGCAGCCCTACCCCCCTGAACTGACCTTGGGAGGGGGGACAGCCAGTCAGCGCGGGCGGCGCAGTGATGCGGCTGATGGGAGGAGAAGTCCCCGGGAGGCAGCGTCTGGTTTTGGAGCTGGGAGTGCAGCGTCTCAGCCAGGGAACCTTGATGCTGGGCTTTGGAGTGGCAGTGGAGGAACTCACCACGGCGTCTGCGGGCCAGACCCTTGGGGGCAATCTTTACCCAGCCAGCGCACATAGGCAACACGCCCCTCGGGAATCTCAGATAAATGTCATCCCAAGCAAGATAAGTAACTTTGTCTATATTCCGAGGTGCTACTCTCTCCTGTTTTTATGAACCCTCTCCTCCCCTTCCCAGGCGGCTTCATTAACATTGGAATTTCCTGAGCCAGAGGGAGAACTGCTCCACAGTTTTTCTTCCCCTCCCCCCTTTTTTTTTTTTGGTCTTTTTCTAACCCATTCTTCCGGCCTGAGAAAAGCAACCACAAAAAACCCAGGAACCAAAAATCCTTCCCTAATTGGACTAAAAACACAGAACCAGCTCCAGCCAAGCATATGTGATCCAGTCTCCAGCTTTCATCCCTACAGGGAACAAGGTGGCTATTATAATGCAAAGGCATTTCTGATAGGGATCTGACTGCATTTTTTTTAGCGGATTTACTGGAAAGACAAGTTTCCCAGGTCTGATATCTCTGGGTACTGAACGGAGCCCTCACTGACCCACAACACGGAACTGAGGGCTGAAGCTCCCCCCACACCACCTAGCCTCCTGCTTTAGGGGTCTAAGGAGGGTGACACCTACCAATCTGTAGAGGTACTTGCATTGGGGGCCTAAGGTACAGCTGCAGAGCCCACCCACCAAAGTCCTTTAGGAATAGAGACACACCTACCTTACTGACATATGGGGGAAGCCTGTCAGCATCCTGCCCCCCCCCAGAGTGTGAACCCCAGCTGCTACTAGAATCTGGGGCACACAACTATCCCCACTACTTCTCAAGGTGGATAGGTGATAGGCTGCATCACACACTTGACCCAAAATCAGACTCTACTCAAGAATAGTGAATGGACTCAGGCATATATATCTGGTAACAACCCAAACCAGCTGGTAATAGGTCATAAGTAAGTCAAGGGCTACAACAATCAAGACAGCACAATCTAGTAGCCCATCCATGTATATTGAAAGAAAACAAAACAAGATAAGACTCAGTGAGCAAATATAGAATAAATCACTACAATATCTTAGTGTTGGCTCGGAGACAGCAGTCGATATCAAAGCACATAAAGAAGCAGACCATGACTGCTTCTACAACCCCCCAAATGAATCAAAATCTTTCCCAAATGAAGATACAATCTTGGAATTATCAGATACAGAATATAAAAAACTAATTTACAGAATACTTCAAGACATCAGGGATGACCTCAGAAATGAAATAAGGCAATCTGCAGAAAAAGCCAAGGAATACACTGATAAAACAGTTGAAGAACTCAAAAAGATTATTCAAGAACATAGTGGAAAAATTAATAAGTTGCACGAATCCATAGAGAGACAGCATTCAGAAACCCAAAAGATTAACAATAAAATTACAGAATTATCAACGCAATATGAAGTCAGAGGAGCAGACTCGAGCAATTAGAATGCAGAGTGGGAGATCTGGAGGACCAGGGAATTAACACCAACATAGCTGAAAAAACAATCAGATAAAAGAATTTTAAAAAATGAAGAAACCCTAAGACTCATGTGGGACTCTATCAAGAAGGATAACTTGCGTGTGATTGGAGTCCCAGAACAGGGAGGGAGGACAGAAAACACAGAGAGAATAATTGAAGATCTGCTGACAGAAAACTTCCCTGACATCATGAAAGACAAAAGGATATCTATCCAAGATGCTCATCGAACCCCATTTAAGATTGATCCAAAAAGAAAATCACCAAGACATATTCTCATCAAACTTGCCAAAACCAAAAATAAAATTTTAAAAGCAGCCAGGGATAAATGAAAGGTCTCCTACGAGGGAGAATCAATAAGAATAAGTTCAGACTTTTACTCAGCAGAAACCATGCAGGCAAGAAGGCAGTGGGATGACATATACAGAGCACTGAAGGAGAAAAACTGCCAGCCAAGGATCATATACCCAGCAAAACTCTCTCTGAAATATGAAGGTGAAATTAAGATATTTACAGATAAACACAAGCTTAGAGAATTTGCAAAAACCGAACCAAAGCTACAAGAAATACTAAAGGAAATCGTTTGGTCAGAAAACCAATAATATCAGATACCAAAACAACACAAGGTCACAAAACATCCTGATATCAACTCAAATAGGGAAATCACAAAAACAAATTAAGATTAATTAAAAAAAAATGCTCAAAACAGGGAATCCTTGAAGTCAATATGTAAAAGATCACAATAATCAAAAAGAGGGACTAAATACAGGTGGCACAGAACTGCCATATGGAGAGAGATACAAGGCGATATAGGACAATACAAGTTAGGTTTTTACTTAGAAAAATAGGGGTAAATATTAAGGTAACCACAAAGAGGCATAACAAGTCCATAACTCAAAATAAAAACCAAGAAAAACATAACGACTCAGCAAACACAAAGTCAAATACTATGAAAATGAGAAACACACAATCTACAAAGAAAACCGTCTCAGCACAAAAAAGTAAGTGGAAAAATGAAATTGTCAACAACACACATAAAACAGCATCAAAATGACAGCGCTAAACACATAAAAAAAAAACTTATCTATAATTACGCTGAATGTAAATGGATTAAATGCACCAATAAAGAGACAGGGAGTCTCAGACTGGATAAAGAAACATGATCTGTCTATATGCTGCCTACAAGAGACACACCTTAGACTTAGAGACACAAACGAACTAAAACTCAAAGGATGGAAAAAAATATATGAAGCAAACAATAAGCAAAAAAGAGCAGGAGTAGCAATATTAATTTCTGACAAAATAGACTTTAAAGTTAAATCCACCACAAAGGATAAAGAAGGACACTACATAATGATTAAAGGGACAATTGACCAGGAAGATATAACCATATTAAATATTTATGCACCCAATGACAGGGCTGTACAATACATAAAACAAACTTTAACAGAACTGAAAAATGAGATAGACATCTCCACAATTATAGTAGTAGACTTCAACACACCACTTTCGGAGAAGGACAGGACATCCAGTAAGAAGCTCAACAGAGACACGGAACACCTAATTGCTACAGTCAACCAACTTGACCTCATTGACTTATACAGAACACTCCACCCAACTGCTGCAAAGTATACTTTTTTTCTAGCGCACATGGAACATTCTCCAGAATAGACCACATGTTAGGTCATAACAAAAATCTTTGCAGAATCCAAAACATCGAAATATTACAAAGCATCTTCTCAGACCATAAGGCCATAAAAGTGGAAATCAATAATAGAAAAATTAGGGAAAAGAAATCAGACACTTGGAAACTGAACAATACCCTCCTGAGAAAACACTGGGTTATAGAAGACATTAAGGAGGGAATAAAGAAATTCATAGAACGCAACGAGAATGAAAACACTTCCTATCAAAACCTCTGGGACACAGCAAAAGCAGTGCTCAGAGGTCAATTTATATCGATAAATGCACACATACAAAAAGAAGAAAGAGCCAAAATCAGAGAACTGTCCCTACAACTTGAACAAATAGAAAGTGAGCAACAAAAGAATCCATCAGGCACCAGAAGAAAACAAATAATAAAAATTAGAGCTGAACTAAATGAATTACAGAACAGGAAAACAATTGAAAGAATTAACAAAGCCAAAAGCTGGTTCTTTGAAAAAATTAACAAAATTGATAAACCATTGGCCAGACTGAGTAAAGAAATACAGGAAAGGAAACAAATAACCTGAATAAGAAACGAGATGGGCCACATCACAACAGACCCAACAGAAATTAAAAGAATCATATCAGATTATTATGAAAAATTGTACTCTAACAAATTTGCAAACCTAGAAGAAATGGATGAATTCCTGGAAAAACACTACCTACCTAACACAATCAGACGTAGAACAACTAAATAGACCCATAACAAAAAAAGAGATTGAAACGGTAATCAAAAAACTCCCAACAAAAAAAAAAAGCCCTGGCCTGGATGGCTTTACTGCAGAGTTCTACCAAACTTTCAGAGAAGAGTTAACACCACTACTATTAAAGGTATTTCAAAGCATAGAAAATGACGGAATACTACCTAACTCATTCTATGAAGCCACCATCTCCCTGATACCAAAACCAGGTAAAGACATCACAAAAACATAGATGCAAAAACCTCAACAAAATTCTAGCCAATAGAATTCAACAACATATCAAAAAATTAATCCATCGTGACCAAGTGGGATTTATACCAGGTATGCAAGGCTGGTTTAATATTAGAAAAACCATTAATGTAACCCACCATATAAATAAAACAAAAGACAAAAACCACATGATCTTATCAATTGATGCAGAAAAGGCATTTGACAAAGTCCAAAAACCATTTATGATAAAAACTCTCAGCAAAATAGGAATTGAAGGAAAATTCCTCGACATAATGAAGGGCATCTATACAAAGCCAACAGCCAACATCACTCTAAATGGAGAGAGCCTGAAAGCATTTCCCTTGAGAACAGGAACCAGACAGGGATGCACTTTATCACCGCTCTTATTCAACATTGTGCTAGAGGTCCTAGCCAGAGCAATTAGGCTAGACAAAGAAATAAAGGGCATCGGCATTGGCAAGGAGGAAGTAAAGTTATCTCTGTTTGCAGATGACATGATTATATACACAGAAAACCCTAAGGAATCCTCCAGAAAACTACTGAAACTAATAGAAGAGTTTGGCAGAGTCTCAGGTTATAAGATAAACATACAAAAATCACTTGGATTCCTCTACATTAACAAAAAGAACATCGAAGAGGAAATACCGAATCAATACCATTCACAGTAGCCACCAAGAAGATAAAATATTTAGGAATAAATCTTACCAAAGATGTAAAAGACCTATACAAAGAAAACTACAAAGTACTACTACAAGAAACTAAAAAGGACCTACTTAAGTGGAAAAACATACCTTGCTCATGGATAGGAAGAATTAACATAGTAAAAATGTCTATTCTACCAAAAGCCATCTATACATACAATGCACTTCCGATCCAAATTCCAATGTCATTTTTTAATGTGATAGAGAAACAAATCACCAACTTCATATGGAAGGGAAAGAAGCCTCGGATAAGCAAAGCATTACTGAAAAAGAAGAAAGTGGGAGGCCTCACTCTACCTGATTTCAGAACCTATTATACAGCCACAGCAGTCAAAACAACCTGGTACTGGTACAACAACAGACACATAGACCAATGGAACAGAATTGAGAACCCAGATATAAATCCATCCACATATGAGCAGCTGATATTTGACAAAGGCCCAGTGTCAGTTAATTGGGGAAAAGATAGTCTTTTTAACAAATGGTGCTGCATAACTGGATATCCATTTGCAAGAAAATGAAACAGGACCCATACCTCACACCATGCACAAAAACTAACTCCAAGTGGATCAAAGACCTAAACATAAAGACTAAAATGATAAAGATCATGGAGGAAAAAATAGGGACAACCTTAGGAGCAGTAATACAAGGCATAAACAGAATACAAAACATTACCAAAAATGACGAAGAGAAACCAGATAACTGGGAGCTCCTAAAAATCAAACACCTATGCTCATCTAAAGACTTCACCAAAAGAGTAAAAAGACCACCTATAGATTGGGAAAGAATTTTCAGCTATGACATCTCCGACCAGCGCCTGATCTCTAAAATCTATATGATTCTGTCAAAACTCAACCACAAAAAGACAAACAACCCAATCAAGAAGTGGGCAAAGGATATGAACACGCACTTCACCAAAGAAGATATTCAGGTAACTAACAGATACATGAGAAAATGCTCTTGATCATTAGCCATTAGAGAAATGCAAATTCAAACTACGATGAGATTCCATCTCACTCCAACAAGGCTGGCATTAATCCAAAAAACACAAAATAATAAATGTTGGAGAGGCTGCGGAGAGAGATTGGAACTCTTATACACTGCTGGTGGGAAAGTAAAATGGTACAACCACTTTGGAAATCTATCTGGCGTTATCTTAAACAGTTAGAAATAGAACTACCATACAACCCAGAAATCCCACTCCTCGGAATATACCCTAGAGAAATAAGAGCCTTCACAGAAACAGATACATGCACACCCATGTTTATTGCAGCTCTGTTTACAATAGCAAAAAGCTGGAAGCAACCAAGGTGTCCATCAACGGATGAATGGTTAAATAAATTGTGGTGTATTCACACAATGGAATACTATGCATCGATAAAGAACGGTGACGAATCTGTGAAATATTTCATAACATGGAGGAACCTGGAAGGCATTATGCTGAGTGAAATTAGAGGCAAAAGGACAAATATTGTATAAGATCACTATTATAAGATTTGAGAAATAGTATAAACTGAGAAGAACACATACTTTTGTGGTTACGAGGGGGGCAGGGAGGGAGGGTGGAAGAGGGTTGTTTACTGATTAGTTAGTAGATAAGAACTACTTTAGGTGAAGAGAAGGACAACACTCAATACACGGAAGGTCAGCTCAACTGGACTGGACCAAAAGCAAAGAAGTTTCCGGGATAAAATGAATGCTTCAAAGGTCAGCGGAGCAGGGGCGGGGGTCTGGGGAACATGGTTTGAGGGGACTTCTAAGTCAATTGGCAAAATAATACTATTATGAAGACATTCTGCATCCCACTTTGAAATGTAGCGTCTGGGGTCTTAAATGCTAACAAGCGGCCATCTAAGATGCATCAATTGGTCTCAACCCACCTGGAGCAAAGGAGAATGAAGAACACCAAGGTCACACGATAACTATGAGCTCAAGAGATATAAAGGGCCACATGAACCAGAGACTTACATCATCCTGAGACCAGAAGAACTAGTTGGTGCCCGGCCACAACCGATGACTACCCTGACAGGGAGCACAACAGAGAACCCCTGAGGGAGCTGGAGATCAGTGGGATTCAGACCCCAAATTCTCATAAAAAAGACCAGACTTAATGATCTGACTGAGACTAGAGGAATCCTGGCGTTCATGGTCCCCAAACCTTCTGTTGGCCCAGGACAGGAACCATTCCCGAAGACAACTCATCAGACATGGAAGGGACTGGACAATGGGTAGGAGAGAGATGCTGATGAAGAGTGAGCTACTTGTATCAGGTGGACACTTGAGACTGTGTTGGCATCTCCTGTCTGGAGGGGAGATGGGAGGGTAGAGAGGGTTAGAAACTGGCAAAATTGCCACGAAAGGAGAGACTGGAAGGGCTGACTCATTAGGGGGAGAGTAAGTGGGAGTATGGAGTAAGGTGTATATAGGCTTATATGTGACGGACTGACTTGATTTGTAAATGTTCACTTAAAGCTCAATAAAAATTATTTAAAAAATTTTTTTAATTCATATGGGTGAAAATGTACGTTGAACTCTGTTACATGTCATGATCAAGTTTTTAGTAGTGTGTAATACTTTAGTTTAAAGTCAGATTTATTTATTTTTAATGTTAAAGAACATCATACAATTTTCCGACATTAATTCATTGGGATTTTCATCCTATTTTGCTCTTTTATCTTTGTGTGCTATTAGGACTTCTCATAGGTGTTGGGAAGAACAAGATGGGTGAAAACTTTACAGTAAGATATTTCATCCTTTTTGAAATTACGATGATTTTCTTCATCAAAGGTTTATAGACAGTTTTGGTCTTTTTGCATCACATGGTGTAATTACGAAGGCTTAGATGATATCTGTGTTAAAAGAGCATTAAAAATAAATTTTTTTTCTGTATATTAATTTTCCCACCCTTGAAAATACTGAAGTTCATTTTGTATGTACTGGGGTGGTGATGGTAATATTTAATAATTGTAACAATACCTCTCATAGAGCCCTCCCTCTGTGCCCGTTTCTGTAGTTACCACTTCACACTTATTTAATCCTTCCAAAATCTGTATGTGATTGATATTATTATATCCTTTTAACTGACCCAGTTTAATGACACAAATTTTCCAAGATACCATAGTTGGTAAGTGACAGAGTCAGGATCTGAGCCCAAACAATCTGTTTTCACAGTTAGATCTTTTATACCATGGCTTCTTTGTGAACTAAAGATTGTGCCCAGAGCCTGGATGAGTGGACAACTCCAAGATGAAGAGTCTCAATGTCTTATCAGCTGAGTCAGTGAACTCTTCCTTATTTTACGACAAATTCTCTATTACGTTGTCTAGTGGCATCCTACAGGATTTACGTGGATCTTTTTCAGCACAGCCAACCAAAGCTAAGGTATGGATATGGATAAGCTATCGCAGCTGCCTTCCCTGCCCTTGCACCATCACTTTGTGTCCTACCCGTGCCCGGTGGACCGTCTGCTTCAGGCACTGCCGCTTCCAGCATTGGGTGGAAAGCTGGAAAGGCTATGAAAGAGATGGGGCTAGAGCAAGGAGGTCTAGGGAAGCAGAAAGGGGAAGTCATTGGGAAACTTTTTATGGAGTCAGAATCAAGGCTCTAAAGCAGGTTTTCCAGTTCTCAGTGCTGCCCAATAATTGCATCTTTCCATTGATTAGTCTATTCTTTAGTATTCTATCCAACAAATGTTTATTGAGTGCTGGTATGTACTGGGCACTGTTCTAGGCAGGGGGTATCCAGCAGTGAATGAAAAACGGCAAGACTCTGCCCTCATGGAACATACATCCTATAGTCAGGAAGATAGATAATAAATAAACAGACAAATAAGATGGTGAAATGTGCTTTGGAGAAAAGCATGAAGCTGCATAAGAGGAAAGGGAATTCTAGGAGAGGGTGAGAAGGTAGATGCGGGAAGGAGGATTGCTTTTAATGTAGGGTAGAAAGGAAGGTGTCTATGATAAGGTGACATTTGAGTCGAGCACAAGCCGTGGGAATGGCTAAAGAAAGACCATTTCAGGAGAGGACACAAGTACAAAGGTCCTGAGGCAAGGGCATGCCTGATGTGTTAGAGAAACAGTAAGGAAACCAGAAAGGCTGTAATGGAGCAAGGGGGGAATGCAGTAGGAGGTGAGACCAAAGTAGTAATGGAAGCCAGATCATGTAGGACTTGTTAGCCACTTAGAGGACTTTGACTTTTCCTTTGAGAGAAAAGGCAAAGTTTAAGTAGAAGAGTGACATAATATGACTTATGTTCCATACAAGCATTCCCTTCCCCCACACTTTACCTCTGCATGAACATTACAAAACTTTACATCCAAAAGAATAAGTTCCTTTTACCTATACATCATGTTGGCTTTCAACAGAAAATTACAAGGCATACTATAAAGCAAAAAACAATCTGAAGAGAAAGGCTAGGTATCACAAGCAGACTCAGATAATGCCAGAGGTGTTAGAATTATCAGACTGGGGATTTCAAATGACTATGATTAATACGTTAAGGGCTCTGATGGAAAAAGTGGACAACAGGCAAGAATAGATGAGTAGTCTAACCAAAAAAATTGTGAACAATAAGGAAATGTGAGAAATCAAAATTTGCAGCAGAAATGAATAAGGCATTTGATGCCCCTACTAGTAGGTTGGAAATAGCTGAGGGAAGAATCAGTGAGCTTGAAGATATTTCAGTAGCAACTTCTCAAACTGGAAGTCAAAGAGAAGAAAAGATTGGAGGAAAAAAAAAAAGGACTATCCAAGAACTGTGGGGCAATCACAAAACATGTAACATACGCATAACGGGAATACTAAGAGGAGAAGAGAGAAAGGAACAGAAGAAAGACTTGAAGCAGCAAGGACTGAGAATTTTCCAAAATTGTTGACAGACACCAAACTACAAATCCAGTAGACCCAGAAAACACTAAGCAAGATAAATTCAAAACCAAACCCCGTTGCTGTCGGACCGATTCCTACTCATAGCGACAAAGCAAGATATATACGAAAAAATCTGCACCCAGGCATATCATATTCAAATTGCAGAAAGTCAAACAAAAAGAGATAGTAACACCTCTTCCTTATTAATTGTTAGAACACATAGACAAATCAGTAAGGATATAAAAGATTTGAATAGCATTATCAACCAGATTAACCTAATTGCCATTTACAGAAATAATACACTTAACCATTGCAGAGTCTAATTCTTTGCAAGTATACATGCAGCATTCATCAAACTAGACCGTATAACCCAAATTCTAACTCGTGGTGACCCCATGTGTTACAGTAGAACTGTTTCATAGGGTTTTCTTGGCTCTAATCTTTATGGAAGCAGATTGCCAGGCCTTTCTTCAGTGGTGCCACTGAGTAGGTTTGAACCACCAACCTTTAGGTTAATAGACAAAAGCAAACCACTTGTGCCACCTGAGGACTTTAGATACCCATTGCTATTGAGTCAGTTTTGACTCATAGCGACCCTAGTACTGGCTATAAGTGCCTCATAGGGTTTCCAAGGCTGTAGTCTTATGGAAGAAGGCTGCCACATCTTTCTCCTACAAAGTGGCTGGTGCATTTGAACCTCTAAGCCTTCGGTGAGCGGCCGAGTGCTTAACCATTGTACCACCAGGGGACCTTAAGTACCTTATACTGTTGAGTCGATTCTGATTCATAGTGACTCCATCAGACAGTAGAACTGCTCCATGAAGTTTCCATGGAGCCACTGGTGAATTCAAACTGCTGACCTTTTGGTTAGCAGCCACATCCCTTAACCACTATGCCACTGCCCTAAAACAGCTTTCAATACATTCAGGAGGATCGGCGTCATAGAGTATGTTATCTGACCACAATGCTATGAAATTAGAAACCAATAACAATAAAATATCCATAAATTTTCCAAATAGTAGAAAATTAAACAGTGTACTTCTAAATAATTCTTGGTTCAAAGAAGAAATCACAAAGGAAATTAGAAAATACTCTTTTTAGTATAATAATATGTTTCTAGTGAAGGCTTATATAGCAGTTTAGGTTCTCATTCAACAATTTCTGCACAGATTGTTCAGTGACATTGGGTACATTCTTCATGATTCGTGAACATTCTCAATATTTCTGTTATGGTTGTTCCACTTTCATTAATCTAGTTGCCCTGCCTCCTTGCATTCTTACCTTGGTTTTAAAGTAATTGTTGACTATTTGGTCCCATAAAGATGATTTTTTATAGGATCACAGTCGTCATGGGTGGTATTCTTTATTTTAGGAGCCTATTTATGTATTATTTAGCTAAAAGATAACCTCAGGTCTAGTTTCAGTTCAAGGTTTAAAGAGTATCTCAGGACAGTAGTCCTCCAGTCTCAACCAGTCTGGTTTTTGTTTAGTTTTTTATGACTTTGAGGTTCTATTCCACATTTTTCTCCCATACTATCAGGGTCCATCTACTGTGGCCCTGATAAGAATGGTCGGAGGTGGTAGCCGGGCACCATCTAGTTTTTTTTTTTTTGGTTTCAAGGTAGAAGAGGTCATGGCTCATGTAGACTATTTGTCCTGTAGACTAGTTTCTTCTTTGAGCCTTTGGTTTCTTTCATTCTTTTATTCTGGAGGAGTAGAGACCAATAGTTTTATCCTAGATAGGCAATTGCAACGTTCCAATAATCTACTTCCCCTGACTCTTACATTCCTCATCTTTGTTTTAAAGTAATTGTTTACCATTTGCTCTCATATAGATGATTTTTTTAAAGCGGCACGTTACTTATGAGAGGTATTCATTATTTTGTGAGCCAATCTGTTATTTCGCTACTGGGATTAGTTTCAGTTCAAAGTTTGAAGAGTATCTCAAAGCAGTGATTTCAGGGAGTCCTCAAGTGTGAACCAGTCCAGTAAGCCCCCCTCTTTTTCTGTATTTGATGATAAATATATATTTTTTATTTTGCTTTAAGTGAAAGTTTACAAATCAAGTCAGTCTCTCTCATAAAAACTTATATACACCTTGCTACCAAAACCAAACCCACTGCCGTTGAGTCGATTCCGTAGAGCTTCCAAGGAGCACCTAGGTGGATTCAACCCACTGACCTTTTGGTTAGCAGCTGTAGCACTTAACCACTACTCCACCAGGGTTTCCTATACACCTTGCTAAAAAAAACCTTACTACATACCCACAATTACTCTCCCCCCTAATGAGACAGTCTGCTCCCTCCTTCCACTCTCTTTTTCCGTGTCCATTTCGCAAGCTTCTAAGCCCCTCTACCCTCCCATCTCCCCTCCAGTCAGGAGGTGCCAACATAGTCTCAAGTGTCCACCTGATCCAAGTAGCTCACTCCTCACCAGCATCCCTCTACTACCCATTGTCCAGTCCAATGCATGTCCGATGAGCTGGCTGCAGGAATGGTTCCTGTCCTGGGCCAACAGAAGGTCTGGGGACCATGACCACCAGGGTCCTTCTAGTCTCAGACCATAAAGTCTGGTCTTTTTATGAGAATTTGGGGTCTGCATCCCACTGTTCCCCTCTCCCTCAGGGGTCATCCACTGTGTTCCCTGTCAGGGCAGTCATCGGTTGTGCCCAGGCACCATCTAGATCTTCTGGTCTCAGGACAATGTAGTCTCTGGTCATGAGCCCTTTCTGTCTCTTGGGCTTGTAATTACCTTGTGTCCTTGTGTTCTTCATTCTCCTTTGATCCAGGTGGGTTGAGACTCATTGATGTATCTTAGATGGCTGCTTGCTAGCATTTAAGATCCCAGACGCCACTCTTCAAAGTGAGATGCAGAATGTTTTCTTAATGGATTTTATTATGCCAATGGACTTAGAGGTCCCCTGAAACCATGGTCCCCAAACCCCTGCCCCTGCTTCGCTAACCTTTGAAGCACTCAGTTTATTCAGGAAACTGCTTTTGGTTTAGTCCAGTTGTGCTGACCCCTGCTGTATTGACTGTTGTCCTTCCCTTCACCTAAAGTAGTTCTTATCTACTATCTAATTAGTAAATATCCCTCTCCTACCTTCCCTCCCTCCCCCCTCTCATAACCACAAAACAATGCATTCTTCTCAGTTTAAACTATTTCTCAAAATCTTATAATAGTGGTCTTATACAATATTTGTCCTTTTGCAACTGACTAATTTCACTCAGCATAATGTCTTCCAGGTTCCTCCATGTTATGAAATGTTTCACAGATTCATCACTGTTCTTTACCGATGTGTACTATTCCATTGTGTGAATATACCATAATTTATTTATCCATTCATCCTTTGATGGGTACCTTGGTTGCTTCCATCTTTTTGCTATTGTAAATAGTGCTCCAATAAACATGGGTGTGCATATACCTGTTAGTGTAAAGGCTCTTATTTCTCTAGGATATATTCCGAGGAGTGGGATCCCTGGGTCCTATGATAGTTCTATTTCTAGCTTTTTGAGGAAGCGCCAAATAGATTTCCAAAGTGGTTGTACCATTTCACATTCCCACCATCAGTGTATAAGTGTTGAAATCTCTCCACAGCCTCTCCAACATTTATTATTTTGTGTTTTTGGATTAATGCCAGCCTTGTTGGAGTGAGATGGAATCTTATTGTAGTTTTGATTTGCATTTCTCTAATGGCTAATGATCGAGAGCACTTCCTCATGTATCTGTTAGCTGCCTGAATGTCGTCTTTAGTGAAGTGTCTGTTCATATTGTTTTCCCATTTTTAATTGCGTTGTTTGTCTTTTTGTGGTTGAGTCTTAGCAGAATCATGTAGACTTTAGAGATCAGGTTCTGGTCGGAGATGTCATAGCTGAAAATTTTTTCCCAATCTCTAGGTGGTCTTTTTACTCTTTTGGTGAAGTCTTTAGATGAGCATAGGTGTTTGATTATTATTAGCTCCCAGTTATCTGGTTTCTCTTCAGCATTTTTAGTAATGTTTTGTATTCAGTTTATGCCATGTATTAGGGCTCCTAACGTTGTCTCTATTTTTTCTTCCATGATCTTTACCGTTTTAGACTTTATGTTTATGTCTTTGATCCATTTGGAGTTAGTTTTTGTGCATGATGTGAGGTACGGGTCCTGTTTCATTTCTTTGCACATTGATATCCAGTTATGCCAGCATCATTTGTTAAAAAGACTGTCTTTTCCCCAATTAACTGACACTGGGCCTTTGTCAAATATCAGCTGCTCATATGTGGATGGATTTATATCTGGATTCTCAATTCTGTTCCATTGGTCTATGTGTCTGTTGTTGTACCAGTCTTTTTTATCTACTGTGGTAGTATAATAGGTTCTAAAATCAGGAAGAGTGAGGCCTCTCACTTTGTTCTTCTTTTCCAGCAATGCTTTACTTATCCGGGGTTTTTTCCCTTCCATATGAAGTTGGTGATTTGTTTCTCCATCTCATTCAAAAATGCTGCTGGAATTTGGATCAGAATTGCATTGCATATATAGATGGGTTTTAGTAGAATAGACATTTTTACAATGTTAAGCCTTCCTATCCATGAGCAATGCATGTTTTTCCACTTAGGTATGTCCCTTTTGGTTTCTTGTAGTAGTACCTCATAGTTTTCTTTGTATAGGTCTTTTACGTTTCTGGTTAGATTTATTCCTAAGTATTTTATCTTCTTTGGGACTACTGTGAATGGAATTGATTTGATGATTTCCTCTTCAATCTTCTTTCCGTTGGTGTAGAGGAATCCAAATAATTTTTGTATGTTTATCTTGTAACCTGATACTTTGCTGAACTATTAGTTTCAGTAGTTTTCTTGAGGATTCTTTAGGGTTTTCTGTGTATAAGATCATGTCACCTGCAAACAGATATTTTTACTTCTTCCTTATCAATCTGGATGCCCTTCAATTCTTTATCCAGCCTAATTGCTCTGGCTAGGACCTCCAGCACAATGTTGAATAAGAGTGGTGATAAGGGGCATCCTTGTCTGGTTCCCGTTCTTAAGGGGGATGTTTTTAGAATGTCTCCATTAAGGATGATGTTAGCTGTTGGTTTTGTGTAAATGCCCTTTATTATGTTGAGGAGTTTTCCTTCTATTTCTATTTTGTTGAAAGTTTGTATCAAGAATGGGTGCTGGACTTTGACAAATGCCTTTTCTGCATCAATTCATAAAATCAAGTGGTTCTTGTATTTTGTTTTATTTATATGGTGGATTACACTAATTGTTTTTCTAATATTGAACCATCCTTATTTACCTGGTATAAATCCCACTTGGTTGAGGTGGATTATTTTTTAGATATGTTGTTGAATTCTATTGGCTAGAATTTTGTTGAGGATTTTGCATCTATGTTCACGAAGGATATAGGTCTGTAATTTTCTTTTTTGTGTTGTCTTTAGCTGGTTTTGGTATCAGGGATATGCTGGCTTCATAGAATAAGTTAGGGAGTATTCCATCCTTTTCTATGCTTTGAAATACCTTTAGTAGTAGTGGAGTTAAGTCTTCTCTGAAAGTTTGGTAGAACTCTGCAGTGAAGCCAACTCTTTTTTGTTATGCATCTATTTAGTTGTTCTACTTCTGTTTGTGTTAGTTTAGGTAGGTAGTCTGTTTCTAGGAATTCATCCATTTCTTCTAGATTTTCAAATTTGTTAGAGTACAATTTTTCATAGTAATCTGATAGGATTCTTTTAATTTCAGTTGTGTCTGTTGTGATATGGCCCACCTCATTTCCTTTTTGGGTTATTTATTTCCTTTCCTGTATTTCTTTAGTCAGCCTGGCCAATGGTTTATCAATTTTGTTGATTTTTTCAAAGAAGCAGCTTTTGGGCTTGTTAACTCTTTCAATTGTTTTTCAATTATCCTCTAATTTTTATTATTTGTTTTCTTCTGGTCCCTGAAGTTTTCTTTTGTTGCTCTCTTTCTATTTGTTCAATTTGTAGGGACAGTTCTTTGATTTGGCTCTTTCTTCTCTTTATATGTGTGCATTAATTGATATAAATTGACCTCTGAGCACTGCTTTAGCTGTGTCCAAAAGGTTTTGATAGGAAGTGTTTTAAGTCGCATTGCATCCTATGAATTTCTTTAGTCCCTCCTTAATGTATTGTATAACCCAGTCTTTTTTGAGCAGGGTATTGTTCAGTTTCCAAGTATTTGATTTGTTTTCCCTAGTTTTTCTGTTATTGATTTCTACTTTTATGGCCTTATGGTCTGAGAAGATGCTTTGTAATATTTCAATGTTCTGGATTCTGTACAGGTTTGCTTTATGACCTAATATGTGGTCTATTCTAGAGAATGTTCCATGTGCACTAGAAAAAAATATACTTTGCAGCTGTTGGGTGGAGTGTTCTGTATAAGTCTATGAGGTCAAGTTGGTTGACTGTAGCAATTAGATCTTCGGTGTTTTTGTTCAGCTTCTTACTGGATGTCCTGTCCTTCACTGAATGTGGTGTTTTGAAGTCTCCTACTATAATTGTGGAGTTGTCTAATCTCACTTGTCAATTCTGTTAGAGTTTGTTTTATATATCTTGCAGCCTTGTCATTGGGTACATAAATATTTAATATGGTTATATCTTCCTGGTAAGTTGTCCCTTTAATCATTATGTAGTGTCCTTTTTTATCGTTTGTGGTGGATTTAACTTTAAAGTCTATTTGGTCAGGAATTGATATTGCCACTCCTGCTCTTTTTTGATTGTTGTTTACTTGATATATTTTTTCCATCCTTTGAGTTTTAGTTTATTTGTGTCTCTAAGTCTAAGGCATGTCTCTCGTAGGCAGCATATAGACGCATCATGTTGTTTTATCCAGTCTGTGGCACTCTGTCTCTTTATTGGTGCACTTAAGCCATTTACATTCAGCGTAATTATAGATAAGTGTGAGTTTAGTGCTGTCATTTTGATGTCTTTTTCTGTGTGCTGTTGACAATTTCATTTTTCTCTTTCCTTTTTTTGTGCTGAGAAGTTTTTCTTTGTAAATTGTGTGTTCCTCATTTTCATAGCAGTTGAATTTGTTTTTGCTGAGTCGTTATGTTTATCTTGGGTTTTTTTTTTTTTTTGAAGTATGGAATTGTTAGACCTCTTTGTGATTACCTTAATATTTATCCCTATGTCTCTAAGTAAAAACCTAACTTGTATCATCCTATATTGCCTTGGTTTCCTCTCCGTATGGAAGATCTATGCCTCCTGTATTTAGTCCCTCTTTTTTGATTATTGTCATCTTTTACATAAAGACATCAATGATTCCCTGTTTTGATCATTTTTTTTAATTAATCTTATTTTGTTTTTGTGATTTCCCTGAGTTGATATCAGGATGTTCTGTTTTGTGACCTTGTGTTGTGTTGGTATCTGATATTATTGATTTTCTGACCAAATAATTTTCTTTAGTAATTCTTATAGCTTTGGTTTGGTTTTTGCAACTTCTCTAAGCTTGTGTTTATCTGTAAATGTCTTAATTTCACCTTTCCATTTGAGAGAGAGTTTTGCTGGGTATGTGATTCTTGGCTGGCAGTTTTTCTCCTTCAGAGCTCTATATATGTCATCCCAATGCCTTCTTGCCTGCATGGTTTCTGCCGAGTAGTCTGAACTTATTCTTATTGATTCTCCTTTGTAGGTGACTTTTTGTTTATCCCTGGCTACTTTTAAAATTTTCTCTTTATCTTTGGTTTGGGCACATTTGATAATGTATTTTGGTGATTTTCTTTTGGGATCTGTCTTGTATGGGGTTCGATGAACATTTGGATATATATCCTTTCATCTTTCACAATGCCAGGGAAGTTTTCTGCCAACAGATCTTCAACTATTCTCTCTGTATTTTCTGTTATTCCTCCCTTTTCTGGAACTCCAGTCACATGCAAGTTATTCTTCTTGATAGAGTCCCACATGATTCTTAGGGGTTCTTCATTTTTTTAAATTCTTTTATCTGATTTTTCTTCAATTACATTGGTGTCAATTGACTTATCCTCCAACTCTCCCACTCTCCATTCTAATTCCTCGATTCTTCTCCTCTGACTTCCTATTGAGTTGTCCAATTCTGTAATTTTATTGTTAATCTTTGGGATTTCTGAATGCTGTCTCTCTGTGTATTCTTGCAGCTTATTAATTTTTCACTATGTTCTTGAATAATCTTTTCAATTTCTTCAACTGCTTTATCTGTGTGTTCCTTGACTTTTTCTGTAGATTGCCTTATTTCATTTCTGAGGTCATCCCTGATGTCTTGAAGCATTCTGTACATTCGTTTCTTATATTCTATATCTGGCAACTCCAGGAATGTATCTTCATTTGGGAAAGATTTTGATTCTTTGATTTGGGGGTTTGTAGAAGCAATCATGGTCTGCTTCTTTATGTGATTTGATATCGACTGCTGTCTCCAAGCCATCTATGAGTTATTGTAATGATTTATTTTATATTTGCTTGCTGAGTCTTATCTTCTTGTTTTGTTTTGTTTCAATACACCCAGATGGACTACTAGAATGAGCTAACTTAATTGTTGGAGCTTTTGAATTGCTTATTCCTGTTACCAGCTGGTTTGAGCTGTCACCCAGTATATGAGCCGATGTGTCCATTCACTATGCTTGAATAGAATCAGCTCAGGTGTTCTGATAGTGGGTCAGCTAGTGTGTGGTGTAGGCTCTCTGCTACTAACTTAGAGGAGTAGTGGTGATGGGTGTATGTACTGGTTTCTTGTAACGGCAGGGGGTCACACTCTGAGAAGGGCAGGGTGTGGACAGCCTTCCCCCAAGTGCCAGTGAGGAAAGAGCATCTATGTTCTCTAGAGTGGTCTGGTGGGTGGGCTCTGCAGCTGTACCTTAGGCACCCAATGCTTGTACCTCTAAAAATTGGTAGGCATTGCTATCCTCTGACCCCTTTAGCAGGTGGTTAGGTGGTGTGGATGGAGCCTCAGCCCTCAGTTCCATGCTACAGATCAGTGAGGTCTCTGTTTAATAGGTAGAGTGGTCCAAAACTTGCCTTCCCACTGCTCAGCTACAACAATTACAGCTGATCTCTAAAAGAATTGCCTTTGCATTAAAATAGCCACCTGGTTCCAGGTAGGGGTGAAAGCCAAAGACTGTGGATCTCTTATGCCTGAATGGCGCTTGTTCTGTAATGCTATTCCAGTTTAGAGAAATTAGGAAAGGATTTTTCATCTGATTGTTAGTTGCTGCTTTTCCAGGCCAGGAGAATGGGTTAGAAAAGAAAAAAAAAAAAACCTGCAAAACACTTCAATCTCTGGCCCAGGGAATTCCAATGTCAATGAAGCCGGCTGGGGCAGGGAGGGGAGGGATCAGATAGATCGGAGGTAGTAAATTAGATAAACTCACTTCTCTTGTTTGGTGAGGACTGTTTTATCTGAGATTCCGGAGGAGTGTGTAGCCCGTGTGCATGGGCTAGGTCCCTGTGGAGATTGCCCAGGGGGTTAGCACTGCATCTCTGTTTGCCTTGTCTCAGGAAGCCACGATCATCTCCATAGCTCTGCTTCCAAGACTCCGCAAGGGTTCAGGTCTGGGACGTGGCTTGCCTGGCTCTGGAACTGGTCGCTTCTTCAGCGAGCGGTTTCTCATTCCCCTGAGGCCTCGGGGCTGGGGAGCAGCTCACCTGACTCCGGGACTGCACCCTCCTTCAGTACGCGGATTCTCACTTCCCTATTACTCAGGTCAATTCCCTAGTTCTCAGTTTGATGGTCAGCGTTCCTAGATTGCCATGTATGTAATTGCTTCACTTGTTTTTCTGAATCTTTGTTGCAAGAGGGGTCAGCTGGAGCTTCTGCGCAGTCAGCCATCTTGGTACCCCCCCAATTTTTTTAAATGAGTTGAAATTCTGTGCCACATTTATCTCCCATGCTGTCAGAATCCATCTATTGTGGCCCTGATCACAAGGGATGGTAGTGGTATCTGGCACCATCGAGTTCTTCTGGCCTCAGGGTAGATTAGCTCGAGGTTTGTTTAGACTTTGTCTTGTAGGCAAGTTTCTCCTTTGAGTCTTTGGTTTTCTACATTGCCTTTTGCTGCAGATGAATAGAGAACAACAGTTGTATCATGGAAGGCCACTCACAAGTTTTTAAAACCACAAACACTACTCAGCAAATGAGGATATAAAACATAACTGTATGAACTATATCATGCCAAGATGTTCTATGAGACTCTGGTCCTAATAACTTAAAATCCAGAAAACCAATCCTGCAGGTTTCATCTCAGCGTCCTCTTCCTCTGATAGGGTGATCTGACCTTCTTTATTTTCCCCCATGTCGTGTGCAACATCAAACAACACCAGAGGGTGTCATGTGACCATGATGGACCCCAGTTGACTGCACATAGGCCTCCTACCTCACTTGTACCCACTCAAGGACTTCTGCACCTTATGGCGACTCTCTTTCCTTTTGGTGGATTCTACTGCGTAAAAGTGTACTGACACCTCTTTCTGGAATGATCAAGTAACTTCTTCTCTGTACTACAAATGGATCCCTTGTAGCCTGGCCAGTCTGCTTTATATGTTCAGTGTAGCATTATTCCCAACATGATGACCGTACTTTGTAGTAATTATGTACTCTTTTTTTGGCAGAGTGGTGGTCGGCCTTCTTTTATATTGTAAAATACCACATATTTTACAATATAAAATGTGGAGATCCAGTTGTCCCAGCATCATTTGTTGAAGGGACTATTCTTTTCCCATGGAATGGGCTTGCATCATTGTTGAAACAAATTTTATATTAAATACAATATTTAATAATTCATGCTAGGTTTCATAGGTTTCTTTTCCTTTGGTTTTGAATATTCTTTTTCTTGTTGCTTTGTTTTCAGCAATGACTCCCTATGCTTTGTGCCTTCAGTTCTCCTAACCATTAATCTGCTCTCTATCTTTGCGTGTTGTAGATTTTCATGTAAGTAGGATCACGCAATAATTGTTCTTGGGATTTCAGTTACTTCATGCATAAAAATGTTTTCAAGGTTCATCCATTTATTGCAAGTAACAGAACTCCACTGCTCTTGTGGCTGCATAATATTGCATGTATGTATTTGTCATGTTTTGCTTATCCAATCATCTTTTGATGGACACTTGGGTTGTTTCCACCTTTTTCATTCAGTGAATAATGCTACAATGAACGTGAGTGTCCAAGTACCTGTTCTTACTTTCAGTTCATTTGTGTACATGCCTAGGAGTGGAATTACAAGGCATATGGTAATTCTGTGTTAAATTATTTGAGGAGCCACCAAAGTGTATTTTACAGTGGCTGCAGCACATCATATCCCCAGTAGCAACGCACTCCCCGTTTGTCCACATCCTCACCAAATCTTTTTTTTTTTTTCCTTGTTTGTTCGTTTTTATTCTGGCAACATCCATCGATGTGATAAGAAATGATACCTCTCTGTCATTTTGATTTGCATTTCCCCACTGACTGATAATATTGAACATCTTTTCATGTGCTTACTGGCGATTTGTATATTTTCTTTGGAATAATGCCTTAAAGTCTTTTGTCCATTTTTTAAGATGGGTTGTTGGTGTTTTTGTATTTAGCTCTAGGCAGTCTATGTATCAGGATATGAAACCCTTAAGCAGAGTAGAGATTCCGAGTACATTCTCACAATCAGTAGTTGTCTTCACTTTCTACTTTCTCGATAATGCTCATTGATGCACAAAAGATTTAAATATTCACCAAGAGAAATTTATCTATTGTTTACTGTGTCATATCTACAAAGATGTGGGAAAAAAATCCTAAAATATAACCCTGGGTTATACTTCTAAGGGTTTTATGGTTTTAGCTCTCATATTCAGGCCATTGATCCTTTTAGAGCTAATTTTTGTATTTGATGTAGAGTATGTGTCCAACTTCATACTTTTCCATGTGGAGATCCAGTTGTCCCAGCATCATTTGTTGAAGGGACTATTCTTTTCCCATGGAATGGGCTTGCATCATTGTTGAAACAAATTCGGCAAAGATGTATGAATTCATTTCTGGGCACCCTATTCCTTTAGTCTCTATGTCTATCCTAATGCCAGTACAAAACTGTTTTGTTTACTGTGTGTTTGTAGTGATACTTTAAATCTTGAAGTGTGAGCCCCATACTTTCTTCTTCTTTTCTAAAATTGTTTTGTATATTCAGAGCCCTGTGTGTTTGCAATATTTATGTTATACAGACTTGGTAGATATTCTTGAGTTCTTGCGTGTTTGTTTTTCTCTGTTTTACTGAATTTGTAAGTGGTAAGACATGAATTCTGGGAATTAGGGGAGAGTAATAGGAGATTCTCAGCATCTTGACCCAGGACTGAAAATTCCACATCAGGATTGCATGAAGGAGATTGCCAGAAGGGCTGGTGATGAACAGAGCTGGGAGATCTGGGGCTCATTTTTGTGAGATCTATGTCATGGGTTGGAGAGAGAATGTACCCTGAAGAATCAAGTCCTCCTATGATGGAGAAAAGTGAAGCATGCTTGGCTGTGCCCTGGCTGCCATCAAGGGCACAAGGAGGGTCAAGGTAGCAGAGTCCATAGCATCACAGTTTTGGGAGATGGGCAGGGCCAGCATGTTCTCTGAATGAAGCTACTTTCCCAACATCACGGTGCTCATCAATAGTGTGGAAGTGTCTTTTTATAATAAGAACTCCCCACACAGCCATTTAATGAGACGACGGGTAAAGAGGTCTCATCACAGAGACAGATGACAATCCTCTTCCTGTTCAAAAATATAAGAAGTCCTCAGGGGCTTCTCACCAGCTCTACCTTGTGGCCTCCGAATGGTGACTGCCAAAATCAGCAGAGCCTAAAGCTATTCCTCACTAAGTACCTGAAAGACAACAGTGAGGTGATGCAGAATCCATGCTCTAAATGTTGGTTGGATGATGGTTACACGATGGTATTTAAATTATAAATTGAAATGGGCAAGTTCCATTGCATGCAAATTACACTTCAGAGGAGATTAATTGTAACGGAAAGAATTCTTTTTTTTTTTTTTAACTGCATCAATGCCTTATTTGTAACAGTAAAAGACTATACAATTTGAAACCATGGGAAGTCCCCGGCACAAAGGAATAAGGATCCGGCTAGTGATCGAAAGGTTGGTAGTTTGAGCCTACACAGAGGCTTCCTGAAACAAATGCCTGGTGATCTCCTTAAGAAACTCAATCACTAAATACCCCATGGAACACTGTTGTGAAATGCTTGGGATCACCATGAGTCAGAATTAACCTAACAACACTGGCTTTTTTTTTCTTTTGGAACCAACCTGGGTTCCTCTTACTGACTCGTGACCTTGGATGAGTTGTTCCCCATATGTACAACGGGAATGGTCTCTAAATCATGAGATAATTTTGACATTTAACTGTATCTTTAACAATCACTGAGAAAAATCTCGCATGAAATATTCAGCAAATGATAGCAGATACAAATATTATTGTTGTTTTGTGTTAATGTCCTAGTCCAAGTGAAGACAAGGACACTCTTTCTGCCTTTAGAAAAGCACAGTCAACAGGGAATAGGAACACTGGAACAGTGACATGCAGTGCAGGGTGAGAGCATGATAAAGTCGTAATGGTTAGTGGGTCCTGCTCCCAGGGTGTTTGGTGTGGGGGTGCAAGAGTGGGCTGGGGAAAGGGCAGTGCAGTGAAAGGAGACGTGAAGGCACCAGGATTCATGGTCATATTCGGTTCCAGCACTGGAGTTGCTGTTGTGACAAAGGAAAAGTGCAAATGGAGGTGGAGGAAAGGCAACCAGGTGTTAGGTCATCCGAATTCCCTGCCTGGTCACTGGGAATCAGCGCAATGAATCTCAAGTGATGAGTGGCAGTATGGAACGAGGAAATGGTAAATATTGGAAAAGTCCCTGCAGTGAATTTTATGTTCCTTCCCTCCAGTTCAGAAGTTTCCCAGTAGAGAACTTGTGAGCAGTTCAACCAGACCCCCAGGCCTCTGAGTACCCAGAAGTAAGAGACCCAAGGTGTCACTGACTCTCAGAGCCTGTCTCAGGAGTTCCTGACAGACACCCTGCCATCCTCATATGCTCTTTCCAACGCATGGAACAGGGTTGACATCCACTCTGTCTGAAATGCCCCCAGCAAGCTCAATAGCAGGGAACGGACCTTCTAAAGTGAAAGACATCCTCCAGACTTTCTTGAAGGACTGAGCCTTCAAAAGAGTGGTTTCCCCATCTGCTACCTAGTGTTTCTTTTCATGATGCACGGTATAAAACCCCTTTCCTTTTTTGCCAACATCCTGTTTCATTTTTCCCATCTGCCTCTTCATTCTCCCCTGGTGGGATGTCCTTGGTGATATCAAGAGTTTACTCCTTACTTCTGCTCAGAGAGCTTGTCCCCAAGGGAAGTGTCAAATTTGAATTTCCAGAGGTTGAGGGGGTGGCAGGGGTCTGATAACACAACACACCACCTCCCCACCAATTTACCTCCTGCTGAAGTCATCTCCACAGGCTTGGTCACTGACCACAGCTGTCTGGCAAGCTTCAGCATGTGAAGTCGCCACGTCCTGGACTCAGTATGATCTGGCTCCAACAGATGTTCAGAGATCCAAGGAAAGGAGGGAGAAGTTTCAATCTAGACAGGAGTAGAATGTAGGACTCAAGACATTCTACGGTGGGGGAGGGGCGGAGGGCATGTTGGGATGAGGAGACATTCCTGAAGGGGACCTGACAGGCAAAATGCTACAAAAAAAAACAGAACAAAACAACAAAAAAAAACACTACCGTCTGTTTCCTTCAAATTACATTGCCAACACAACTGGTATGAACCTCTTAGGGCCATTTGTGGGTTCTTTCTCTTATCGACAGCACAAAGGCTGTACTCTAGACTTCTTATCAACGTATCTACTTTTGTGCCCCTAAACTCACCCTGCTCCTTACTCGAGGTGGTAGGTTCTTGCATTATTACAAGGGCACCAATACTTCATGAACAAAATTTGGGAAACGTTGTCTAATGAAGGCTGGGGTACATATGACAACAAGGAAACTCAGTGTTTGAAATTAGGATTGTCTCAGAAGTTCCATTGTGTTTCGAGTGTGTATGCACACAGTGCGTGTATTGATTTAGGAAATAATATTGGAGTCATTATTCCCTCTCCTTGAGTACAGAAAAGGTGACCCAGCTGAAGCTGGGCTCACAAGGGCTTGCAAGGACTCGCAGGGACACATCAACTGTGCCCCGAGGCATGAAGACAATAGCTAAGATAATCTTGGAAAATATCTTTTAGGGAGCCTTTTGGAAAAGCCAGAACAGAAAAGACTTTCCACTCTTATCTTTTTCTATTAACATTTAGTGGATAGAAATTTGTTGGACCATTGAAGACCTGCCTGACTGTCAATACTGAAACCTGTGCCAATGATTGTTGAGAGGGACAGTTCGCAATGTAGGATCACAATTTCTAGCCAACCTGTGAACAGGTGAAGCTTTCAATGGTTTTGCCCATGTGGTAGTGTTAATATATACAGACGACTTCGTAATGTTCTTTGGACTCAGATAGGCATGGCTGTGGCAGCATGCTTGTCCATTTTCCCATTCTTGCTTATTCTGTAGTATTTCCTTGGACTTGGGCAGACATGGCTCTGCCACCATGCTTGGCTGCTTTTCAACTTTTGCCTCTTTGAATGTATGCCGAAAAAAAACTTTCTTTTTGCTCTGACTAAACTTTGTGATGTTTTCACCTACAACAGTATGCATCATTGTTTAGGAAGCAGTCCTTGTGTCCCAAAATTCCTGTCCACTACTGAAAGCTCTGGGAGCTCCAGCATGACCAGCCTTACTCATGATCCTCTTTCCGGATAAGCTCCACGGCCTCAAAGGAAGGCCAGCAGCCTCTAGTTCCATGACCAAAAGTAGGTTCTTGTTGCTTCTCAGGTTATTTTATTTTATATTTGTGTTTAAGTTTGTATTTCTGACAATGAATGTAATTCAATAATTGTACATAATTATTTCAAAAGTCAGACAGTTCCAGATAGCTTCTTCAGTGACAGCTCTTCTCCCGGCACCTTTGTCTTGGCAACCAAATGTTGTTTTCACATTACCTAGTGTGTAGGCATTAAGGAAATAACACGGGCTGCCATGTATTCCTAATCACAACACAGAAGAAAAAGTAAACTGAAGTACATATATTGAGGACCTTTTCCTTAGGAGATCTCTTACATTCATTCCTAGAAGATTTGTAGAGCCAGGGGACACTGAGAGAATGATATAGTGCATGTAAAAATGCAAATACAATGTAGTAGGAAGTGCCAAAGGCAGGTGATGTGAAAATCAAACATTTCTTATTGCAAGGCAGCCTGGGATGTTTGAATGAACAGCAGGGCTGCCTGAGGCAAAACTGACCCTTGGGTGACGGATTTCTTCCTTTTTAGAGGCAGCACAGCTGTCTGCCCTGTCTGGTAGGAAGGCTGGGAGGTTAAGTCTGGAATCAGGGGTTTTACAAAGAGCAAGCTTGAGAGGGTTCACATGTCAATCGAGTTTATTTCTCATTTTAGGAACGGCCTCTAAAGCAGCAATCTTTGGATTTGGACTACGTGCATTTCTTAAATGGGAGTGTATTTGCTTAGGTCTTATATATCAGAAAGTATAACGAATCCTGGAGCTTTATTTGATTCCATAAATATTTTAAATTTTCTTTTTATTGTGGTCAATATATATGTAACAACACACGTGTGATTCCCACCTTCTTCACATGCACAATTCAGTGACACTGTGTTCATCATGTTGTGCAAGCACCACCGCCGTCTGTTCTAAGCGTGTTACTTTTTTTTTTTAAATAACTTTTATTAAGCTTCAAGTGAACGTTTACAAATCCAATCAGTCTGTCACATATAAGTTCACATACCTCTCACTCCCTACTCCCACTTGCTCTCCCCCTCTTGAGTCAGTCCTTTCAGTCTCTCCTTTCTTGACAATTTTGCCGGCTTCCCTCTCTCTCTATCCTCCCATCCGCCCTCCAGACAAGAGTTGCCAACACAATCTCAAGTGTCCACCTGATATAATTAGCTCACTCTTCATCAGCGTCTCTCTCCCACCCGCTGACCAGTCCCTTTCATTTCTGATGAGTTGTCTTCGGGGATGGTTCCTGTCCTGTGTCAACAGAAGGTCTGGGGAGCATGGCCGCCGGGATTCCTCCAGTCTCAGTCAGACCATTAAGTTTGGTCTTTTTATGAGAATTTGGGGTCTGCATCCCACTGATCTCCTGCTCCCTCAGGGGTCCTCTGCTGTGCTCCCTGTCAGGGCAGTCATCGATTGTGGCCGGGCACCAACTAGTTCTTCTGGTCTCAGGATGATGTAGGTCTCTGGTTCATGTGGCCCTTTCTGTCTCTTGGGCTCTTAGTTGTCGTGTGGCCTTGGTGTTCTTCATTTTCCTTTGCTCCAGGTGGGTTGAGACCAATTGCTGCATCTTAGATGGCCGCTTGTTAGCATTTAAGACCCCAGACGCCACATTTCAAAGTGGGATGCAGAATGATTTCATAATAGAATTATTTTGCCAATTGACTTAGAACTCCCCGCAAACCATGTTCCCCAGACCCCCGCAGTTGCTCCGCTGACCTTTGAAGCATTCATTTTATCCCGGAAACTTCTTTGCTTTTGGTCCAGTCCAATTGAGCTGACCTTCCATGTATTGAGTGTTGTCTTTCCCTTCACCTAAAGCAGTTCTTATCTACTGATTAATCAATAAAAAACCCTCTCCCCCCTCCCTCCCTCCCCCCCTCGTAACCACAAAAGTATGTGTTCTTCTCAGGTTTACTGTTTCTCAAGATCTTATAATAGTGGTCTTATACAATATTTGTCCTTTTGCCTCTGACTAATTTCGCTCAGCATAATGCCTTCCAGGTTCCTCCATGTTATGAAATGTTTCAGAGATTCGTCACTGTTCTTTATCGATGCGTAGTATTCCATTGTGTGAATATACCACAATTTATTTACCCATTCATCCGTTGATGGACACCTTGGTTGCTTCCAACTTTTTGCTATTGTAAACAGAGCTGCAATAAACATGGGTGTGCATGTATCTGTTTGTATGAAGGCTCTTGTATCTCTAGGGTATATTCCTAGGAGTGGGATTTCTGGGTTGTATGGTAGTTCTATTTCTAACTGTTTAAGATAACGCCAGATAGATTTCCAAAGTGGTTGTACCATTTCACATTCCCACCAGCAATATATGAGAGTTCCAATCTCTCCGCAGCCTCTCCAACATTTATTATTTTGTGTTTTTTGGATTAATGCCAGCCTTGCTGGTGTGAGATGGAATCTCATCGTAGTTTTAATTTGCATTTCTCTAATGGCTAATGATCGAGAGCATTTTCTCATGTATCTGTTGGCTGCCTGAATATCTTCTTTAGTGAAATGTGTGTTCATATCCTTTGCCCACTTCTTGATTGGGTTGTTTGTCTTTTTGTGGTTGAGTTTTGACAGAATCATGTAGATTTTAGAGATCAGGCGCTGGTCGGAGATGTCATAGCTGAAAATTCTTTCCCAGTCTGTAGGTGGTCTTTTTACTCTTTTGGAGAAGTCTTTAGATGAGCATAGGTGTTTGATTTTTAGGAGCTCCCAGTTATCGGGTTTCTCTTCATCATTTTTGGTAATGTTTTGTATTCTGTTTATACCTTGTATTAGGGCTCCTAGGGTTGTCCCAATTTTTTCTTCCATGATCTTTATCGTTTTAGTCTTTATGTTTAGGTCTTTGATCCACTTGGAGTTAGTTTTTGTGCATGGTGTGAGGTATGGGTCCTGTTTCATTTTTTTGCAAAGGGATATCCAGTTATGCCAGCACCATTTGTTAAAAAGGCTATCTTTTCCCCAGTTAATTGATACTGGTCCTTTGTCAAATATCAGCTGCTCATACGTGGATGGATCTATGTCTGGGTTCTCAATTCTGTTCCATTGGTCTATGTGTCTGTTGTTGTACCAATACCAGGCTGTTTTGACTACTGTGGCTGTATAATAGGTTCTGAAGTCAGGTAAGGTGAGGCCTCCCACTTTCTTCTTATTTTTCAGTAGTGCTTTGCTTATCCGGGGGTTCTTTCCCTTCCATATGAAATTGGTGATTTGTTTCTCTATCCCCTTAAAATATGACATTGGAATTTGGATAGGAAGGGCGTTAAATGTATAGATGGCTTTTGGTAGAATAGACATTTTTACTATGTTAAGTCTTCCTATCCATGAGCAAGGTATGTTTTTCCACTTAAGTATGTCCTTTTGAATTTCTTGTAGTAGAGCTTTGTAGTTTTCTTTATATAGGTCTTTTACATCCTTGGTAAGATTTATTCCTAAGTATCTTATCTTCTTGGGGGCTACTGTGAATGGTATTGATTTGGTTATTTCCTCTTCGGTGTTCTTTTTGTTGATGTAGAGGAATCCAAGTGATTTTTTTATGTTTATTTTATAACCTGAGACTCTGCCAAACTCTTCTATTAGTTTCAGTAGTTTTCTGGAGGATTCCTTAGGGTTTTCTGTGTATATAATCATGTCATCTGCAAATAGTGATAACTTTACTTCTTCCTTGCCAATCCGGATACCTTTTATTTCTTTGTCTAGCCTAATTGCGCTGGCTAGGACTTCTAGCACGATGTTGAATAAGAGCGGTGATAAAGGGCATCCTTGTCTGGTTCCCGTTCTCAAGGGAAATGCTTTCAGGTTCTCTCCATTTAGAGTGATATTGGCTGTTGGCTTTGCATAGATGCCCTTTATTATGTTGAGGAATTTTCCTTCAATTCCTATCTTGGTAAGAGTTTTTATCATAAATGGGTGTTGGACTTTGTCAAATGCCTTTTCTGCATCAATTGATAAGATCATGTGGTTTTTGTCTTTTGTTTTATTTATGTGATGGATTACATTAATGGTTTTTCTGATATTAAACCAGCCTTGCATACCTGGTATAAATCCCACTTGATCAGGGTGAATTATTTTTTGGATGTGTTGTTGGATTCTATTGGCTAGAATTTTGTTGAGGATTTTTGCATCAATGTTCATGAGGGATATAGGTCTATAATTTTCTTTTTTTGTAATGTCTTTACCTGGTTTTGGTATCAGGGAGATGGTGGCTTCATAGAATGAGTTGGGTAGTACTCCGTCATTTTCTATGCTTTGGAATACCTTTAGTAGTAGTGGTGTTAACTCTTCTCTGAAAGTTTGGTAGAACTCTGCAGTGAAGCCGTCCGGGCCAGGGCTTTTTTTTGTTGGGAGTTTTTTGATTACCGTTTCAATCTCTTTTTTTTTTTTTTATGGGTCTATTTAGTTGTTCTACTTCTGAATGTGTTAGTTTAGGTAGGTAGTGTTTTTCCAGGAATTCATCCATTTCTTCTAGGTTTGCAAATTTGTTAGAGTACAATTTTTCATAATAATCTGATATGATTCTTTTAATTTCATTTGGTTTTGTTGTGATGTGGTCCTTCTCATTTCTTATTCGGGTTATTTGTTTCCTTTCCTGTATTTCTTTAGTCAGTCTAGCCAATGGTTTATCAATTTTGTTAATTTTTTCAAAGAACCAGCTTTTGGCTTTGTTAATTCTTTCAATTGTTTTTCTGTTCTCTAATTCATTTAGTTCAGCTCTAATTTTTATTACTTGTTTTCTTCTGGTGCCTGATGGATTCTTTTGTTGCTCATTTTCTATTTGTTCAAGTTGTAGGGACAGTTCTCTGCTTTTGGCTCTTTCTTCTTTTTGTATGTGTGCATTTATTGATATAAATTGGCCTCTGAGCACTGCTTTTGCTGTGTCCCAGAGGTTTTGATAGGAAGTATTTTCATTCTCGTTGCTTTCTATGAATTTCCTTATTCCCTCCTTAATGTCTTCTATAACCCAGTCTTTTTTCAGAAGGGTGTTGTTCATTTTCCAAGTATTTGATTTCTTTTCCCTAGTTTTTCTGTTATTGATCTCTAGTTTTATTGCCTTGTGGTCTGAGAAGATGCTTTGTAATATTTCGATGTTTTGGACTCTGCAAAGGTTTGTTTTATGACCTAATATGTGGTCTATTCTAGAGAATGTTCCATGTGCGCTAGAAAAAAAAGTATATTTTGCAGCAGTTGGGTGGAGAGTTCTGTATAAGTCAATGAGGTCAAGTTGGTTGATTTTTGTAATTAGATCTTCCGTGTCTCTGTTGAGCTTCTTACTGGATGTCCTGTCCTTCTCCGAAAGTGGTGTGTTGAAGTCTTCTACTATAATTGTGGAGGTATCTATCTCGCTTTTCAATTCTGTTAAAATTTGATTTATGTATCTTGCAGCCCTGTCATTGGGTGCATAAATATTTAATATGGTTATGTCTTCCTGATTAATTGTCCCTTTTATCATTATATAGTGTCCTTCTTTATCCTTTGTGGTGGATTTAAGTCTAAAGTCTATTTTGTCAGAAATTAATATTGCTACTCCTCTTCTTTTTTGCTTATTGTTTGCTTGATATACTTTTTTCCATCCTTTGAGTTTTAGTTTGTTTGTGTCTCTAAGTCTAAGGTGTGTCTCTTGTAGGCAGCATATAGATGGATCGTGTTTCTTTATCCAGTCTGAGACTCTCTGTCTCTTTATTGGTGCATTTAGTCCATTTACATTCAGGTTAATTATAGATAAATAAGTTTTTAGTGCTGTCATTTTGATGCCTTTTTATGTGTGTTGTTGACAATTTCATTTTTCCACATACTTTTTTGTGCTGAGGCGTTTTTCTTAGTAAATTGTGAGATCCTCATTTTCATAGTGCTTGACTTTATGTTAGTTGAGTCGTTACGTTTTTCTTGGTTTTTATCTTGAGTTATAGAGTTGTTATACCTTTTTGTGGTTACCTTATTATTTACCCCTATTTTTCTAAGTAAAAACCTAACTTGTATTGTTCTATATCGCCTTGTATCACTCTCCATATGGCAGTTCAATGCCTCCTGTATTTAGTCCCTCTTTTTGATTATTGTGATCTTTTACTTATTGACTTCCATGATTCCCTGTTATGTGTATTTTTTTTAAATTAATCTTAATTTGTTTTTGTGATTTCCCTATTTGAGTTGATATCAGGACGTTCTGTTTTGTGACCTTGTGTTGTGCTGATATCTGATATTATTGGTTCTCTGACCAAACAATATCCTTTAGTATTTCTTGTAGCTTTGGTTTGGTTTTTGCAAATTCTCTAAACTTGTGTTTGTCTGTAAATATCTTAATTTCGCCTTCATATTTCAGAGAGAGTTTTGCTGGGTATATGATCCTTGGCTGGCAGTTTTTCTCCTTCAGTGTTCTGTATATGTGGTCCTATTCCCTTCTTGCCTGCATGGTTTCTGCTGAGTAGTCAGAACATATTCTTACTGATTCTCCCTTGAAGGAAACCTTTCTTTTCTACCTGGCTGCTTTTAAAATTTTCTGTTTATCTTTGGTTTTGGTGAGTTTGATGATAATATGTCTTGGTGTTTTTCTTTTTGGATCAATCTTAAATGGGGTTCGATGAGCATCTTGGATAGATATCCTTTCGTCTTTCATAATGTCAGGGAAGTTTTCTGTCAGGAGTTCTTCAACTATTTTCTCTGTGTTTTCTGTCCCCCCTCCCTGTTCTGGGACTCCAATCACCCGCAGGTTATCCTTCTTGATAGAGTCCCACATAATTCTTAGGGTTTCTTCATTTTTTTTAATTCTTTTATCTGATTTTTTTCAGCTAAGTTTGATTTTATGTTGGTGTCGATTCCCTGGTCCTCCAGATGTCCCAGTCTGCATTCTAATTGCTCGAGTCTGCTCCTCTGACTTCCTAGTGCGTTGTCTAATTCTGTTATTTTATTGTTAATCTTTTGGATTTCTACATGTTGTCTCTCTATGGATTCTTGCAACTTATTAATTTTTCCACTATGTTCTTGAATAATCTTTTTGAGTTCTTCAACAGTTTTATCAGTGTGTTCCTTGGTTTTTTCTGCAGTTATCCTAATTTCATTTGTGATATCATTAAGCATTCTGTAAATTAGTTTTTTATATTCTGTATCTGATAATTCCAAGATTGTGTCTTCATTTGGGAAAGATTTTGATTCTTTTGTTTGGGGGGTTGGAGAAGTTGTCATGGTCTGCTTCTTTAAGTGGTTTGATATGGTTTGTTGTCTCCGAGCCATCACTGGGAAACTAGTTTTTCCAGAAAATCCACTAAAAAAAAATGCAGTCAGATCCCTATCAGAGTTCTCCCTCTGGCTCAGGCTATTCAGATGTTAATGAAGCCGCCTGGGGAGGGTGGGGGAGGGAAGAGAGAGATAGGAGAGTAGCACCTCAGAATATAGCCAGAGTTGCTTGTCTTGCTTGGAATGACTATTATATCTGAGACTCCCGCGGGGCACGTCGCCTATGTGTGCTGGCTGTGTGGAGATTGCCCCCGGGGGCTCTGGCCAGCTGGAGTCACGGTCAGATCCTCCGCTTCCAGCCTCACGCCCAGCGTCAAGGCTCCCCTACTGGGACGGTGCACTCTCGACTCCAAAATCAGTCGCTGCCTCCCGGGGACTTCTCGTCCCTCCAGCCACGCGGTCGTGCCACCTCCGAGAACCAGTTGGGCCTCCTCCCGGGGTTAGTTCAGATGGGTGGAGCAGGTCCCCGTGCTTGTGCCGTGACCGAGTGTTCCGGCTGGGACGCTGTTCTCTCCGCTCCAATACCAGTCGCTGCCTCCCAGGGACTTCTCCTACCGGCTGCGTCCCGCGCCGCCCGCGCGACCCGGCTGGTCCCCTTCCCGGGGTTAGTTCAGGGGGGTGGAGCAACTCTCCGTGTTTATGCCATACCTGCGTCCAGTCCAAATCCCTGCGGGACGGTTCCCCGGCTCGGACGCTGCTCTTTCTGCTCCAAGACCAGTCACTGCCTCCTGGGGACTTCTCCTACCGGCTGCGTCCCACGCCGCCCGTGGAACCGGCTGGTCCCCCTCCCGGGGTTAGTTCAGGGGGGTGGAGCAGCTCTCTGTGCTTGTGCCGTACCTGACTGGTACACTGGCTCCAGGCTCTGGAAACAATCGCTGCTTCCCCGTATTAGTTCGTTCTCCGTCTCTAAATCTGTGTTTGTTGTTCAGGGTTCGTAGATTGTTATGTATGTGATCAATTCACTTGTTTTTCCGTGTCTTTGTTGTAAGAGGGATCCGAGGTAGCGTCTGCCTAGTCCGCCATCTTGGCTCCGCCTCGCGTGTTACTTTTTAAAAAATAATATTTTACTGTGTTTTAGGTTCCCATTCAACAATTTCTCCACAATTTGTTCGGTGACATTGGTTACATTCTTCACAATTCTTGAACATTGTCCTTATTTACATTCTGGTTTTTCTGTTTCCTATAATCTCGTTTCCCTGACTCTGACATTCTCATCTTTGTTTAAATTGTTGACCGTTTGGTCCCATATAGGTGATTTTTAAGGAGCACAGTGTTTACAGGTGATGTTCATTATTTTGGGAGCCAGTCTGCTATTCAGGTACAAGGTGACCTCAGGGGTTTGATTCAGTTCAAAATTTGAAGAGTATTTCAGGGCAGTGATTTTGGGGAGTCCTCAAATCTGAACCAGTCCAGTAAACTTGTTTTTTTTTTTTTAATGAATTTGAGATTTTGTTTCACATTTTTCTCCCATTCTGTCATAATCCATCTATTGTGGCCCTAATCACAAGGAATGGTAGTGATAGCTGGGCACTAGCTAGTTTTTCTGGTCTCAGGGCAGATGAGGCCGTGGTTTCTGTAGACTATTTGTCTTGTAGACAAGTTTTTTTAAGTCTTTGGCTTCCTACATTCTGTTTTGCTGCAGACAAGTAGTAGAGACCAATAGTTGTAACTTAGAAGGCCGCTATCAAGCTTTTGAAATCCCAGACACTATTCAGCAAACTAAGAGGTAAAATATAACTTTATGAACTATGTCATGCCAGTGGACGAAGATGTTTCGCGAGACCCTGGTCCTAACACTTCAAATCCAGAAAAACAATTCCGTGAGGTGTTTGATTATATCTAAGAAATATTTATTACTATTTCCTCTATGTAATTTATTATATATATTAATATGCGTGCATGTTTACACCTATATACACACTTATGTATACTTATATATACTTATACACATATATGCCTATGTGCATATATATATACTCACATATATATTTTTTGGTTGTTTTTGCTTATCTTTCAAAATTGTGTGTTACATGCTATCACCAACAAGTTCTTTTTCCTTGTGTACATTTTACTGACATGGTTTGCCTTCATCAAGCTGTATACATTTCACTCTCATTTGGTGTTACTTTTTCCATCACCAGAAATAACAAGTGTTTACTATCTAGTGAGTGAATTTTCATTTTCCCCCACCCCATCTCTGGTAACACTAATGAACATTATTTTCTATATATTTTTATTTGTTCATATCATTTCAAAAAAGTAATAATATACAATATTTGTTTTTTGTGACTGACTTATTTCACTCAAGGTAATGTCCTCCACGTTCCTTCATGTTCCAAGGTGTTTCGGGAACTCCTGGATTACTGAGTAGTATTTCCTTGTACGAATGTATGACAGTTTACTTATCCATTAATCGATCGATGAGCACTTAGGTTCTTCCATCGTTTTGCTACTGTGAATAGTGCTGCGATGAAAAACGTATCCTTATGTTTGTGTCACTTCTACCAGATTCCTAGGGCATATACCTGCAGTGGAATTGCTGGGTCATATAGCAGCTCCACTTCCAGTTTTTTGAGGAACCAGTAGGCTGTTTTGCAAAATGGCTGTATCATTTTGCATTTTCACCAGCAATGGACGAGGGGTTCAGATTTCCCCATGACACCTCCAACACTTGTTATCTTCCATTTTTTTTTTATTATTTTTTTTTATCTTAGTCATCCTAGTGGGAGTGAAATGGTATCTCATTGTGGTTTTGATTTTCATTTCCCTGATGGCTAATGAAGTTGAGCATCTTCTCATGTGTCTGTTGGCCATTTGAATATTCCCTTTGGTGAAATGTCTTTTCATGTTCTTCGGCCAGTTTTTATATGGTTATTTGTCTTTTTGTTATTAAGTTGTAGAAGTTTGCTATATATTTTAGATATTAGACTCCAGTCACTTATATCCTTCCCAAATAATTTTTCCCAGCCTGTAGGCTGTCTCTTCTCTATTTTTATTGTCTTTTGATGAGCATAAGTATTTAACTTTTTATGAGGTCCCACTTACATAGTTTCTGATGCTTGTGCATTCATTATTGTGTTTGCTAATCTATCATTGAAAATTAGTTTGGTCCAAAAAGGTTTACTCCTATATTTTCTTCCAAGAACTGTATGGTTTTAGGCTTAAATCGAGGTCTTTGATCCATATTGATTTAATTTTTGTGTATGGTGTGAGGTATGGTTCTTGTTTTATTTATCTGCTTGGGGAAATCCAGTTTAGCCAGCACCATTTGTTGAAGAGACTACTCTTTTTCCTTTAAATGGATTTGGCTCACTTGCTGAAAATCAGTTGACCATAGAGGTTTGGATTTATTTCTGGGTTTTCAATTCTGTTGCCTTGGTCTGTGTGTCTGTCATTTAACCAGTACCAGGCTGCTTTGATCTACTGTAGTTTTGTAATATGTTTGGAAGTCAGGAAATGTGAGGTCTGCTACTTCATTCTTTTTCAAAATTGCTTTCACCATCCGGGGTCTCTTGTCTTTAAATAGAAAAATGAGGATTTTTTTTTCCATTTCTGTAACGAATGGTGTAGGAATTTTGATTAGGGTTTTGTTCTCTCTGTAGATCACTTTGTGTAGTACTGACATCTTGATTATATTAAGTCTTCCAATCCATGAGCACAGAATGTCTTTCCATCTATTTAGGCCTTTTTAGTATCTTTCAGCTGTATTTTATAATTTCACTGTAGAAGCCTTTTACATCTCGGGGTACGTTTATTCCTATATATTTTATTCTCTTAGATGCTATTGTAAATGGAGTTGTTTTCACTCCATAAATATTTATTTTAGAATAGAAGTTCCATAAATTTTATTATCCGACTTGTATATGCTAAGGATGCATCTTAAGCCATTCAGCTTGTGAGGAGCAAGGACCTAGGCGAGGCCAGGGGCTACTTTCTGGGACCTGCCCCTCAACTGTCTTAGTCAAGGTAACAAGTACATTTCAGACAAAACCTTGGTACATCAATATTTATTGTGAAATGTCTATGTATTAAATAAATGCAGCATGAAAAATACTGTGTGACAATAAATACAGTAGGAAAAACCTAAGAATGGAGTCAGAAGAAAGCATATCTTACAGTGTTTCCCAGGTCTAAAATTCTTTGGCCGTGCCGTTGTGTAAAAGAACTTTCAAAGTGAATAGGAAAAAGAAACAGTATTTTTTGAAAGTCCATTCAGAAGAAGAGACGAATGTGGTCCAAAGTGTATCTAAATGTGTAAGAGCACTATTCCCAATTCGAGGATACTGTATTTTAAGCGGTGCCAAGTGATTAAGAGCCTGACTACTAACCCAAATTTGGCAGTTCAAATCCATTGTCCACTCCTTGGAAACCCTATGGGTCAGTTCTACTCTGTCCTATAGGATTGCTGTAACTCGGAATGGACTACATGGCAAAGGGTATGCTTTAGGTAAGGAGCCCTGATGGTGCAAGGTTAAGCGCTGGGCTGCTAACCAAATACCCAGCAACTGAGGCTCTGGCTTTAGAGAAGAAAGAGCAGGGAATCTGCTCCCATAAAGATTACAGCCTAGGAAACCCCAATCGGCAGTTCTACTCTGCCCTATAGGGTCTCTGTGAGGGGGGATCGACTCCATGGCACAAAACAGCAATGACCACAATTTTTACAAAGCATGAGTGGTGGCTTCAAACATGCTCCTTTGGCGGAAGGGCTAACGTGGAGCTTCCGGGTGAGGAGGTGTAGCCTGCTTTCCAAGAAGTCTCAGAATGAGCCCCAGATGCTCTGTATTCTGCTCCTGCACTGCTCTCCATAAACCAATTGCCTTACAGTCGATAGCAACTCATAGCGACCCTATAGGACAGAGTAGAACGACCCCACAGGGTTTCCAAGTAATGGCTGGTGGATTCAAACTGGTGACCTTTTGGTTAGCAGCCCTAGCACTTAGCTAATGCACCAGCAGGACTCAGGTGATCCCATTCCCGCCTTGCTTTAGGAGGTCACACATGCGCATCCTCTCCTGGGACAGGAACTTCTGCACTCTAAAGGTCTCAGGCAACAGTTGCGGAAGGTCCTCTTCAGGGAGACACGCAGGCATGAGCAGGGAATGGCAGGGTCCCTAAGGGTAGGTCTAGAGGCTGGTCTGGGCTGTCGAGAGCAAGACCTCAGACCCTGCAGACAACAGCGTACTGCTCTTCCACTTTCTCCTGTCAATTCTCTTACAAACAAAGGTAAAGGCTACTTAAACTCATCCTTAGTAATTTTGCTACTATGCTTTACTCCCATATACGGGCTCTGTTAGAAATGTGTTTATATGAATTCACAGTTTGGAGGTTGTGTATATGTTGAATGGGTTCTCGGGAAGTTTGTATTTGTATTAAGTGTGTGGATTGGTGGTGTCTACATGAATATTCGGGGTTCAATATGAGTGTGTTTTTGTGGGTGTGTGCAAGACATGAGATATAAGCATGTGCACTCGAAGACTTGGAGGTGAGCTGTTTACAAATTGTGGCTCAGGGGAACACTTTAGGTCTGGCTCTTCTGCCACGAATTTTGGGTCTTTGCGTGTACATAATGGCAGGTTTGGAATGGGTTTCTCTGCTTTCCTTTGGGGCATTTGAGGGAGTGTACCTGTGTATATTAGTTTGGGTGTAGGACCAGTTCTTTTTCTATATTTGGGGAATGAGGGAGAGTCACTGGTGTGTACTCAGGGCATGTCGTATGGTTGTGTTGCTTTGGGTGCTTTTCTGGAGTTGCACATGCATCCTTCCATGTTTATTCTGGGGTTTCTATGATTCTGTATTCTGGAAAATTGGGGATTGATTTCTGTTTGAGTATTTTGAATTGTTGGATTATGTATAGACAGGCATTGTGAGGTTACATTAGTACTGGAAGATACAGGGTCATATTTTAGCATAGGTTTAGTATCCTGGATACTTTAGGCTATAATTGGGGTATGAGGACAGCTGTATATGTAATGAGTTTGTGTGTTTCATGAAGGGACATGGCAGTTTAGATGACTATTTTCTAGGGCTATGTGTAATATTTTTCAGTAGGGAGTATGGTATTTTCTGGGAAACGAGGATGGGTGTATATGACGAAAAGATGGGGTTCTGTATTTGCACAGAGAGTGGGGAATTGTATTTACATATACTAGAGGCATGTTGATATGGTTATGTGTGAGATTTTGAGAAACGTGGGATATGGGACCTGGAATGGGGTTTCAGTGTATTTCTATAGGATGTGTAAGAGCTATTTCATTGTGCGTGGGGAGTATATACTGGTGTGTGTAAGTCATGAGTGGATGCGTGAATTATTCTTGGAGTATTCTACCTGTATTTCTTTGGAGAATGTTAGGGTATGTCTATGTGTGTTTGGGCATATGTGGATGTTGGGAAAGTGAGGTTATGTTCTAGAGATGTGCTATAGTGTTTTGGGTCATGTGTACTTTGAGGAATTAGGGATATTTGTGTCTGTGTGTGTGCATATGTGTGGCGTCTGGTATTTGTGCACACCTGGGCATGTAGGGGTGTAGGTTGTGTGTGTATAATAGCTAGAGTGCTAGGATTGGTGGTGTTTTAGAGTTTTATCTGCATCTCTGAATGTGTGGGGCGTACACCCATGGTTGAGTTTTGGGTGAGTGTATGTGGGTTTTGTCTGTATGAAAGCAGTCAGAGTTCCTCTTTGTGCCTATTCTGGTCTAATTCTTGCAGAATTTGGTGGTACCGTTTGTATGTGCATTTTCTGTGTTTGTGTGGTGTATTTATATATATTTATAATATAGATTGTATGTGGCTGTGTTTGTATTTGGTTTCATTGGTTTTCTAGGGTGTTTATTCTGGAGGATGTAGGAGGTTAAGTATGTATATTTGGAAACTGAGAGGGTTTATATAAATTGTGCATGCATTTTGGGAATTGTGTATTATATGTGTTTTAGAGATGTGGAATTTTGTGTCGGTCTGTATTAGGGTGGCATTTTGACCCTGGTGGTGATAGTTTGACTGTATGTACAGTGGTCACTGAGTATATATGGGTACTCTTGGTTGTACATGTGCCTGTTCAGCAAGTGTGGAGAGCACATATATAGTTGTAGGAATGGCTGTGAATATCCACCATAGATTTTCAGTAAAACTCTAGGCAGTAAAAGGTGGTATGTATTTTTTTATATATATATATTCAGGGTATGGGTAGTATTTGTATGTGTTTGTTCAGGAGTTGTGAGTTGTGTGTTCTGAAAGTATATAGCGATATTTGGTTTACATATTAGGGGTGGGAGTTAAGGGTTCTTCTCATGGTGCAGGTGGAGTGTGTACATACTCATAAGAAAGTGGATCAGTTATGCTGGAATCAGTTCCTGTTAACTTGGGATAGTAGATGGAACATATATGTGCCCAATTGTGGACAAATGACATCAGGCTGGCACCTTGAAATGGGCCGTGGTGGGATTATTTGTATCAGGTAAATTGCCATCCTTTACAAATCAAGGCTTGCAACATTCCCAGTGGAGAGTGAATTGATAAATATTTACAACACTTGTCAGTGTGTGTGTATCTGTGTATGTGCCTGTGTGTCATTAGAATGCAAGAACACTTAGACATCATTGGGGTACTTTATCAGAGATTGTGAGTGGGGCATTTGGGGGATGTCGGCCCTTCCATGTGTTCCTGGAAAAAAGGTGTAGCAATATTGTATCCTTTCATCGTAATTTTTCAATCTCTATGTTTAACAAATAATCTGACAAGCCAGAGTATATGAAGAAGAATGGGATATCAGGATTGCAGGAGTGTCATTTACAACCTGGGATATGAAGACGACACAAACTCGCATGCTGAAAATGAAGAAAACTTTAAGAACTACCTGATGAAGTTCAAAGATCACAGCTTCAAT
This sequence comes from Loxodonta africana, assembly GCF_030014295.1. Taxonomy (NCBI): domain Eukaryota; kingdom Metazoa; phylum Chordata; class Mammalia; order Proboscidea; family Elephantidae; genus Loxodonta; species Loxodonta africana. Next base: position 61,791 of record NW_026975209.1, on the reverse strand, counting down.
GTGAATCACACCCGTACATAAAGAAAATGAAAATTGTCCCGCTGGACTAACAAAGGAAATAGAGACATATTTGAAGTTGTCAAGGATTTCGTGACCCTTTAATCAACATTCAGTAACCAAGGAAGCAGCAATCAGGACATCAAAGGACGTGTTGTGTTGGGCAGATCTGCTGCAAAAGACCCCCTTAAAGTTGTAAAAATGAAAGAGGTCACTTTGGTAAGAAAGGTGCACCTGTGGCAAGCCTGGCTTGGGAGTCCCACCAAAAGGCTGCCCCTCAGAGCTGGGGAGCCTTTCTAGAGTCAGAGAGCACCAGTAACCAGGAGGTAGGAAAATGTAATGTTAGTACCTGGGCCTGGGAAGAGAGGGCCCCAAGAACCCTGAGTTGAGGGGACCTCAGTTGGCTGAAAAACAGCCAGATACAGACCTTCACAGCCAGAATTTCTCCAACCGTGGCTGTGGGCAGTGTGAACCTTCTGATGTGCTCCTGTGCTGGGAGACCTGAGATCCAGGTGAAGGTCTCAGTGAAATCTGAGCAGGTATGTGGGGCTGGGCCTCACTCTGGTGGCTCAGGGGAACTGACAGGTAAGGGACATGAGGAACTGGGTGTGTGTTCCTTGAACAATCTGGAAGAATATGCCAGATCCCTCTTGTAGTAGGGCTTCCCAGCCACACCCCTTGTCTCTTCTGTCACAGGAGGCCTTAGTACCCCAAGGAGAGAATGTATTCACTTTCTGTGGTGTGTCTCATCTCTTGGTGCTGATCTCCACTTTCTCTGGTAGGCTTGGTGCCAGTTCAGTGGGAGTGGAAGAAGTAAAGCAAGGGTTAGGGTCAGATAAGTGACAAGGGAGGGCAGGAGGAAGCACTGGCCCCAAGAGAGGGTCGGGAGGGTGGATCTAGAGAGCATGGGGAAGCCCACCCGTGAATAGAAATGACTCTTACTTTCCTGACTCCTTTCTTTTCTGAAGCCATTAGGATGCTGCTGGCACTGGGAAGCTCATGTTAGCGTTCTGTTTTTCTGATAGGGTGACCTGACCTTCTTTATTTTCCCCCATGATTATTTTTTTAATGTGCAGCTACAAACACACCATAGGGTATCAGGTGACCATTATGGACCCCAGTTGACTCCACACAGGCCTCCTACCTCACTTGTACCCACCCAAGGATTGCTGCACCTTATGTTGAGTCTCCTTCCTTTTAGTGGATTCTACTGCCCCAAAATATACTGCCACCTCTTTCTGGAATGATCCAGTGACTGCTTCTCTGTAGTACAGATGGATTACTTGTAGCCTAACCAGCCTGCTGTGTATGTTATTTCCAACATGACGACTCCGTTTTATAGTTTTTATGTGCTCTTTTGTTGGCAGAATGGTGGTTGGCTTGCCTTTGTATAGTAAAATATCACCTAGTTTAAATACAATATTTCGTAGGTTCCTTTTCATTTGGTTAGGAGTATTCATTTTGTTGCTGTTATTTTGTTTTTAACAATTACTCCCCATGCTTTTTTGCCTCCAACCGTCCTAGCCTTTAATCTACAGTGTATTTTGCTTACTGTAGATTTTCATATAAGTGGGATCATGCAGTAATTGTTCTTGGGATTTCAGTTATTTCACTCAGAAGAATCTATTCAAGGTCCATCAATTTATTACAAATAATAGAACATCGTCGCTCTTTATGGCTGCAACATATCACACGTATCTTTATGTCACATATTGCATATTCAATATCTTTTGATAGACACTTGGATTGTTTCCACCTTTGTTTTTTATTGTACTTTAGATGAAGGTTTACAGAACAATCTAGCTTCTCATTAAACAGCTAATACATATATTGTTTTATGACATTGGTTACCAACACCACAACATGTCAACACTGTCCCATCTCAAGCTTGGGATCCCTATTGCTGCCTTTCCTGCAGCCTCCTGCCTTCCAGTCCTTGCCCCTTGGCTGTTGTGCCCCTTTAGTCTCATTTTGTTTCGTGGGTCTGTCTAATCTTTGGGTGAAGGGTGAACCTCAGGAGTGACTTCTTTACTGAGCTAAATGGGTGCCTGGGAGCCATACACTCGGGGTTTCTGCAATCTGCCAGGCCAGTAAGTCTGGTATTTTTTGTGAGTTAGAATATTTTTCTACATTTTTCTTCAGGAGTGTCCAAAACTCTCTATTGTGATCCCTATCAGAGCAGCCAGTGGTGGTAGACAGGCACCAAGTAGTTTTACTGCACTAAGTCTGGTGGAGGCCATGGTAGATGTGGTCCATTAGTTCTTTGGACTAATCTTTCCCTTGTATTTTTAGTTTTCTTCATTCTTCCTTGCTCCTGAAAGAGTGAGATGAATGGAGTATCTTGATGATGACTCACAGACTTTTTTCAATCTTTTTTTTTTAATTTTTATTGTTCTTTAAGTGAAAGTTTACAAATCAAGTCAGTCTCTCATACAAAAACTTATATACACCTTGCTACCTACTGCCAATTTGTCTCCCGCTAATGAGACAGCGTGTTCCCTCCATCCACTCTCTCTTTTTGTGTCTATTTCTCCAGCTTCTAACCCTCTCCACCCTCTCATCTCCCCTCCAGGCAGGAGATGCCAACATAGTCCCCGATGTCCACCAGATCCAAGAAGCTCACTCCTCTCCAGCATCCCTCTCCATCCCATTGTCCAGTGCAATCCCTGTCTGAAGAGTTGGCTTTGGGAATGGTTCCTGTCCTGGGCCAAGAGAAGATCTGGGGGCCATGACCACTGGGGTCCTTTTAGTCTCAGTCAGACTGTTACGTCTGGTCTTTTTATGAGAATTTGGGGTCTGCATCCCACTGGAAGAAAAAAAAGGACAACGTTAAGACCCCTAATACATGGCATAAACAGTATACAAAACATTACTAAAAATGCAGATGAAAAACTAGATAACTGGGAGCTCCTAAAAATCAAACACCTATGCTCATTCAAAGACGTCATCAAAAGAGTAAAAAGATTACCTACAGACTGGGAAAGTTTTTAGCTATGAAATTTCTGACCAGTGCCTGATCTCTAAAATCTACGTGATACTGCAGAAACTCAACTACAAAAAGACAAATAACCTAATTTAAAAAATGGGTAAAAGGTATGAACAGAAACTTCACTAAGAAGGGTAACTAACAGATACATGAGGAAATGCTCAAGATCATTAGTCACTAGAGAAATGCAAATCAAAACTACAATTAGATTTCATCTCACTCCAACAAGGGTGGTTTAATCCAAAAGACACAAAACAGTAAATGTTGGAGAGGCTGTGGAGATATTGGAACACTTATACACTTCTGGTGGGAAAGTAAAATGGTACAACCACTTTGGAAATTGATTTGGCACTTCCTTAAAAACGCTAGAAATAGAAATACCATATGATCCAGCAATCCCACTTCTTGGAATATATCCTAGAGAAATAAGAGCCTTTACGCGAATAGATATATGCATACCCATGTTCACTGAAACTCTGTTTACAATAGCAAACAGATGGAAGCAACTGAGGTACCCATCAACAGATGAATGGATGAATAAATTATAGCATAGTCATGCAATGGGACATTATGCATTGATAATGAACAGTGATGAATCTGTGAAACATTTCATAACATGGACAAATCTGGAAGGCATTATGCTGAGTGAAATTAGCCCTGACTAGTAGACTTGACTCATTGGGTAGGGTATGGTAGGGTAGGATAGGGTAGGGTAGGTGTAGCACATGCTAGGGTAGCATATGGTGGGGTAGCATAGGGTGGAATACAGAGAATAGAATAGAAAAGAAAAGACTAGATTAGGGCAGGGTAGGGTAGGGTAGCAAAGGGTGGAACAGAGAGATTAGAAAAATAGAATAGAATCTAGTTGAATCAAGTCGAATCGCGCCAAATGGCATCAAATTGGGTAAAATTGCATTGATTCATGCCAATTCGCGCTGAAAATCAGGGCAGGGCAGAGCAGGGGAGGGGAGCGGAGGGGACGGGACGGCAGGGCACGGCATGGCAGGGAACAGCACAGCACGGCAAGGCAGAATAGAAATAGAACAGAATAGAAATCATGCAATAGAATAGAGAAGAGTAGACTACAGTACAATAGAGTAGACTAGAGTATAATAGAGCCGAAATGAGAGGAATTGCGTCGAATCGATTAGAGTAAATTAGAGTGGTGTAGGTTAAGGTAGAGCAGAATAGAGTAGCATAGCATACAATGGTGTGGAATGAATAGAATGGAGTAGAATGGAGTCAAGTAGAGACGAATAGAGTAGAAAAGAGTTGAATAGAGCAGAATAGGCCCAAATAAGACCGAATCGAGCAGAATCGAAGCGATTCAAGCCAAAACGAGCTGAATGGAGCCGAATAGAGCCAAACCGATCCAAATCGAGCCGATTCAAGCTTAATCGCGTCGAATCGCTTTAAAAGCATCAAATCCAGTAGAAATGTATAGATTAGAGAAGGGGAGGGGAGGGTAGAATAGAGTAGAATAAAAGAGATTAGAACAGAATAGAAGGAATAGAATAGAATAGAGTGGAAAAGAGTAGGGTCGAATACAGTCGAATAGAGCCAAATAGGCCGAATAGGGACGAATAGAGCTGAATACAGCTGAAAAGAGCCGCATAGTGCTGAATCGCAACTAATCGAGCTGAATCAAGCAGAATCGCACCGTCGCCGAATACCATCGAATCACATCGTTTTGCACCAAACCAGGCCGAATCGCTTCATATCGCGTCGAATGTTGTTGAATCGCAGCGAATCGCATCGTATCACGTCAAATAACTTTGAATTGCGTCAAGTCTCATAGAATTTTGCTGAATCATATCGAATTGCATAGAATCTGGTCAAATCTCTTCGAATCCCTTCGAATGCCTTCGGATCTCTTGGAATCCCGTCAAATTCTGTCAAATCACATTGAACTGAATCGAATTGAGTCAAATAGATGAAAGTAGGGTAGGTTTGGGTGAGGTGCAGTAGGGTTGGATAGGGTAGAATAGAATAGAGTACAACAGAAAAGGAGAGAACAGAACAGAATAGAAAGAATACAACAGAATAGAATACAGTAGAGTAGAATAGAGTCAAATAGTGCAGAACATAGCCGAATTGAGCCGAATGGAGACAAAACGAGATGAATCACATTGAATCGCTTCGAATCGGGCCAAATCAAATGGAATCAATTAGAATAGATTATGATAGGGAAGGGTAGGATAGAATAGAGGAGAATAGTGTGGAATGGAATAGAATGGAGTCGAATAGAAACGGATAGAGATGAATAGAGTAGGAAAGAGTTGAATAGGCAGAATAGGGCCAAATAAGGCCTAATAGAGCAGAATCCAGCAGAATCGATGCAGTTCGAGCCAAATATAGCCGAATGGAGTGAAATGGAGCCAAATAGAGCCGATTTGAAGTGAATCGAGCTGATTCAAGTCTAATCGCGTCGAATCGCGTGGAAATGCGTCTCATCGAATGAATCAAATAGATTAGAGAAGGGTGGGGGGCAGGGAGGGTAGAATAGAATAGAACAGTACAGAATAGAAAAATAGAATATAGTACAGTAGGGTAGAGCAGAGAAGAGTAGAGTAGAATTGAGTCGAATAGAGTCAAATAGTGCAGGATATAGCTGAATAGAGCCAATTCTAGCTGGTTGAGCCTAATGGAAACAAAACGAGATGAATCGCATTGAATTGCTTCGAATCGCGTCGAATCGAATCCATTAGCATCGATTACAGTAGGATAGGGTAGAACAGAATAGAGTAGAAAGGAGTAAAATGGAGTCAAATGCAGTCAAATAGAGAAATATAGAGTAGAAAAGAGCCGAATCAAGCCGAATGGGGCTGACTGAGGCTGAACTGAGCTGAATCGAGTCAAAAAGAGCTGAATTAAAGCGATTTGAGCCAAATCAAGCTGAATCTTAACTAATAGCCTCGCCTTAACTAGTAGTCTTAACTAGTACTCTTGCCTTAACTAGTACCCTTGCCTTAACTAGTAGTCAACTAGAAATTTTGCCTTAACTAGTACCCTGACCTTAACTAGTAGCCTGAACTAGTACCCTTGCCTTAAGTTGTACCCTTGGCCGAACTAGTACCCTTAATTAGTACCCTTATTTAGTACCCCTAAATAGTAGGGTGTGATACGGTGAGGTAGCATAGTGTAGGGCAGCATACGGTGGAACAGACAAAAAAGAATAAAATAGAATAGAATGGTATAGGTCAGGGGAGGTTAATTTAATGTAGGGTATGGTAGAGTAGCATAGGGTGGAATAGAGAAAATAGAAAACGAGAATAGAATACAACAGAATAGAAAAGGTAGAGTAGCATAGGGTGGAATAGAGAAAATAGAAAACAAGAATAGAATACAACAGAATAGAAAAGAACAGACTCAATATGACAGGGTAGGGTTGGGTAGGGTTCTGTAGAATAGAATAGTGTAGAGTGGTGTGGAATGGAGTCTAATGGAGTCGAACAGAGATGAATAGAGTAGAAAAGAGTTGAATAGAGCTGAATAGCGCCGAATAGGGCTAAATAGGGCCAAATCAAGCCGAATGGAGACGAATTGGGCCGAATCAAGTCGATTCGACCCCATTTGAGCTGAATGGAGCTGAAACGAGCCAAATAGAGACAAACAAAATGAGCTGAGCTAAATCGAGCCAAATCACACCTAATCGCATCCTACTGCATCAAATCTCTTCGAATTCCATCAAATTCTACCAAAACCCGTCGAATCTCGTGGAATCTCACCGAATCCCGTCGAACTGTGTCAAATCAGGTCGAATTGAATGGAATCGAATTAAATTGAACCCATTAGAATAGTGTAGGTTAGGCTGGGATTCGGTAGGGTAAGGCACAGAAAAATAGAATAGAGTAGAAGAGAATACAAGGAGTAGAATGGAGTAGAGTTGAGTAGAGTAGAATAGTCAGAGTCGAGTAGTGCAGAATATAGATGAATAGATGCAATTTGAGCTGAATCGAGTTGAATGGAGAGGAAACGGGACAAATCACAATGAATCGAATCAATTAGAACAGATTAGGGTAGGGTAGAACAGAATAGGATACAATAGAATAGTGTAGAATGGAGTCGAACAGAGTAGAATGGTGTGAAATGGAGTTGAATGGAGCCAAATAGAAACGAATAAAGTAGAAAAGAGTTGAATAGAGCCAAACAGGGTTGAATAAGGTTCGATCGAGCCTAATTACGCTGAATGGAGCAGAATCAAGCCGAATTGACCCGATTCAAGCCAAATAGAGCTAAATCAAGCCGATTCAAGCCTAATCACATGGAATCGTGTCGAAATGCATTGAATCGAATCGAATAGAGTAGAGGAGGGTAGGGTAGGAGAGGTTAGAATAGAACAGAACACAATAGAAAGAATAGAATTAAGTAGAGTCGAGTACAGTAGATTAAACTCAAATCGAGTTGAATAGAGCTGAAAAGAGCTGAATACAGCCGAATTGACCAAATTCGAGGTGAATTGAGACGAATCATGTCGAATCGCGTGGAAATGTGTCGAATAGAATCAAATAGATTAGTGTAGGGCAGGTAAGGTTAGGGTAGGGTAGGGTAGAATAGAATAGAATAGAGTAGACTAGAACAGAACAGAAAGAATAAAGTATACTAGAGTGAAATAGAGTCAAACACTGCCGAAAAGAGCCGAATAGAGAGGAAAAGAGCTGAGTAGAACCGAATCGAGGCTAATGGAGTGGAAAGGAGCTGAATCGAACCGATATGACCCGAATCAGGCCAAATCGTGTTCAAGTGTGTCCAATAGAATCGAACAGATTAGAGTAAGTTAGGGTAGGGGTAGGGTAGAATAGAATGCAGTAGAAGAGAACAGGATAGAACAGAACAGAACCGAAAGAATAGAACACGGTCAAGTAGAGTATAGACGAGTAGAGTAGAATAGAGTCGAATATTGCCGAATAGAGACAAATACAGCCAAATAGAGCCAAAAAGAGCCGAAGCGATAGAAATCAAGACGAATGGCACCGAGTACCGTGGAATCGTGCCGTATCGCGTCGAATCTCATCGATGCAACTCAGATCAAATCCAATCGATTGGAATAGACTAGAATAGGGTAGAGTACAATACAATAGGGAACAGTAGAGTAGCATGGAGTAGAATGGAGTTGAATGGAGTCGAAAAGAGATAATAAAGTTGAGTAGAGTCTAATAGAACTGAATAGAGCCTATTAGAGCCGAATAGAACTGACTAGAGTCGAATGGAGCCGATTAGAGATGAATCGAAACTTTTTGAGCCAAAGGGGAGTGAATGGAGTGCAATGGAGCTGATATGAGCTAAATCGCATCGAAATGCATGGAATGGAATCCAACAGAATAGATTAGAGTAGGGTAGGATAGAATAGAGTAGAATAGAATTGATCACAGTAGACGAGAATAGAAAGAATACAATAGAATAGAGTAGAAAATGGTAGAGCAGAGCAGAATAGTGTAGAGTAGAATAGAGTAGAACAGAGTTGAATCGAGCCAAATGGAGACGAAACGAGACAAATCGCGTCGAATCCCATTGAATCAATTACAGTAAATTAGAGTAGGGTAGAGTAGAATAGTGTAGAATTGAGTAGAATGGTGTGCAATGGAATCGAATGGAGTCAAATAGAGTAGAAAAGAGCAGAATAGAGCCGAATAGTGCCGAAAAGCCCGAGGAGGACCAAATCTAGCTGAATTGAACCAAATCGAGCCGAATCCAGTGAATTGAGCTTAATGGAGCCGAATCGAGCCTAAGGAACCGAATTGACACTATTCAAGGCAAATGGAGTCGAATGGACACGAATCGTACCGATTCAACCTGAATCGAACCAAAATTCGTTGAATTGAATTGAATAGATTAGAGTAGTGGAGGTTCAGGTATGGTAGGGTAGGGTAGAATAGAGTAGAGTAGAATAGTGTAGAACAGAATAGAATAGTAAAGAACAATACAGAAAGAATACAGAAAAGCATAAGCTAGAGTAGAGTGGAGGAGAATAGAGTAGAATAGATTCGAACAGAGTCAAATAGAGCAAAATCGAGCCAAATCGCGTCGAAATGGGTTCAATCAAATCCTATCAAGTGGATTAGAATTGATTAGAGTTGGGTAGCATAGGGTAGGATAGAATAGAACAGAACAGAATAGAAAAAATACAATAGCATAGAGAAGAGTAGACTAGAGTACAATAGAGTAGACTGGAGTATAATAGAGTTGAATAGAGCTGAATAGAGCCGAATGGAGACGAAATGAGAGCCGAATGGAGACGAAATGAGAGGAATCGCGTCAAATCGATTAGAGTAAATTAGAGTGGTGTAGGGTAGGTTAGAGCAGAAGAGAGTAGAATAGAATGGTGTGGAATGAATAGAATGGAGTCAAATAGAGATGAAAAGGGTAGAAAAGAGTCGAATAGAGCAGAACAGGGCCGAATAAGGTGGAATCGAATAGAACTGAAGTGATTCAAGCCAAAACGAGCCAAATGGAGCCTAATTGAACCGAATAGAGTCAAATTGATCAGAATCGAGCCGACTCAAGCTTAATCACATCGAATCGCATTAAATGTGTCAAATCCAATCCAAACGTATAGATTAGAGGAGGGTAGAATTGAGTAGAGTAGAACAGAAGAGATTAGAACAGAATAGAGTGGAAAAAAGTAGGGTCAAATAGAGTCGAATAGAGCAGAACAGAGAAAATAGAGATGAATAGAGCTGAATGGAGCAGCGTACAGTCGAAAAATCGCACCTAATCAAGCTGAATCAAGGAGACTCTCACTGACCATCCCCAAATAGAGTCGAATCATGTCGAATCGCACCGAATCACCTTGTTTTGCATCAAACCAGGTCGAATCGCTTCGTATCGCGTCAAAATGTGTTGAACGTCGTCGAATCATGGCGAATTGCATCATATCACGTCGAATAAGTTCAAATTACATCAAATCTCATAGAATTCTGCTAAATCACGTCGAATCACATGGAATCTCGTCAAATCTCTTTGAATCCCTTCGAATGCCTTCAGACCTCGTCGAATCCTGTCAAATCTCGTTGAACTGAATCGAATTGAATCAAATAGGTTAAAGTAGGGTAGGCTTGGGTGGGGTGCAGTAGGGTTGGGTAAAAAGGTAGAATAGAATAGAGTACAACAGAATAGGAGAGAACAGAACAGAATAGAAAGAATACAACAGAATAGTGTAGAGTAGAATAGAGTTAAATAGTGCAGAACATAGGCGAATGGAGACAAAATGAGACGAATTGCGTTGAATTACTTCGAATCAGGTCAAATCAAATCGAATCAATTAGAATAGATTAGGGTAGGGAAGGGTAGAATAAAATAGAGGAGAATAGTGTAGAATGGTGTGGAAAGGAATAGAATGGAGTCGAAAAGAGACGGATAGAGATGAATAGAGTAGAAAAGAGTCAAATAGAGCATAATAGGGCCGAATAGGGCCAAAGAAGGCCTAACCCAGCAGAATCGATGCAATTCGAGCCAAATCGAGCCGAATGGAGTGAAATGGAGCCAAATCGAGCTGATTCGAAGCGAATCGAGCTGATTCAAGCCTAATGGCGTCGAATCGCGTGGAAATGCATCGAATCGAATCGAATCAAATAGATTAGAGAAGGGTAGGGGTTGGGCGGGGAGGGTAGACTAGAATAGAACAGGACAGAATAGAAGGAATAGAATATAGTACAGTAGGGTAGAGCAGAGAGCAGTAAAGTAGAAATGAGTCGAATAGAGTCAAACAGTGCAGGATATAGCTGAATAGAGCCAATTCTAGCCAAATAGAGCCAAATGGAAACGGAACAAGACGAATCGAGTCGAATTGCTTTGAATGGCGTCGAATCAAATCCATTAGCATCGATTAGAGTTGGGTAGGGTAGAACAGAATAGAGTAAAATGCAGTAGAATGGAGTCAAATGGAGTTGAATAGAGAAAAATAGAGTAGAAAAGAGTCGAATCGAGCCAATAGGGCCTAATAAGGCTGAATTGAGCCGAATCGAGTCGAAACAAGCTGAATCGAAGATATTCGATCCAAATCAAGCTGAATCGAGCTGATGGTGCCGAATCGAGCCGAATCGAGCCGATTCAAGCATAATCGCGTCCAATCGCATCGAAATGCTTTGAATAGAATCAAAGCGAATAGATTACAACAGGTTAGGGTAGGGTAGTTTATGATAGGGTAGACTAGAGTAGACGAAACTAGACTAGAGTAGACAAGAGAAGGCTAGAGTAGTAGCCTAGACTAGTAAGCTGGACTAGTCAGCTAGACCAGTGGCATGGATCAGTAGCCTAGACAACTAACCTTGACAAGTACCTTAAATTAGTAATCTGAACTAGAACCCTTGCCTTAACTAGTAGTCTTAGCTAGTACCCTTGCATTAACTAGTACCCTTGCCTTGACTAGTACCCTGAGCTAGTATCTTGCCTTAACTAGTAGACTTAATTAGTACCCTTGCCTTAACTAGTAGTCTTAAGTAGTACCCTTGAGTTACTAGTACACTTAACTAGTACCCTTGCCTTAACTAGTAGTCGTAACAAGTGACCTTGCCTTACTAGTGCCTTACCTAGTATCCTTAACTAGTACCCTGGTCTTATCTAGTACCCTTGCATTAACTAGTAGTCTCAACTACTACCCTTGCCTTAACTAGTAGCCTTAACTAGTTTCCTTGCCTTAACTAGTCCCCTTATCTAGTACCCTGGCCTGAACTAGTAACATGAATTAATACTCTTGCCTTAAGTAGTACCCTTACTTGAACTAGTAACCTTAATTGGTACCCTTATTGAGTACCCCTAAGTAGTAGGGTACGGTATAGTGGGGTAGCATAGGGTAGGGTAGCATACGGTAGAACAGAGAATATAGAATAGAACAGCATAGGTCAGGGTAGGTTAGTTTAGTGTGAGGTATGGTAGAGTAGCATAGGATGGAATTGAGAAAATAGAAAATGAGAATAGAATACAACAGAATAGAAAAGAACAGACTAGATTAGGATAGGGTAGGGTGGGGTTGGGTTCTATAGAATAGAATGGAGTAGAATGGTGTGGAATGAAGTCTAATGGAGTCGAACAGAGATGAATAGATTAGAAGAGTTGAACAGAGGCGAATAGTGCCAGTTAGGGCCAAATAGGGCTGAATCGAGCTGAATAGAGCCAAATCGAGCCAAATCGAGTCAAATCGACCAGATTCTAGCTGAATGGAGCTGAAACGAGCCAAATAGAGACAAACAAAATGAGCCGAGCTAAATCGAGCCAAATTGCACCTAATCGCATCCTATTGGATTGAATCACGTCGAATTCCATCAAATCCCACCAAAACCCGTCGGATCTTGTGTTTTTCTCACCGAATCCCATCGAGTTGTGTCAAATCGGGTCGAATTGAATGGAATCAAATTAAATTGAACAGATTAGAGTAGTGAAGGTTATGCTGGGATTCGGTGGGGTAGGGCACAGAAGAATACGATTGAATAAATTAGAGTAGGGTAGGGTAGAACATAATAGAATAGTGTAGAATGGAGTCGAACAGAGTGGAATGGAGCCAAACAGAGACGAATAAAGTAGAAAAGAGTTGAATAGAGCCGAACAGGGCCGAATAAGTTTGGATCAAGCCTAATTATGCTGAATGGAGCAGAATAGAGCCGAATTGACACGATTCAAGCCAAATAGAGCTAAGTCAAACCGATTCAAGCCTAATCACATGGAATCGCGTCAAAATGCATTGAATCGAATCAAATAGATTAGAGTAGAGGAGGGTAGGGTAGGAGAGGTTAGACTAGAACACAACAGAACAGAACACAATAGAAAGAATAGAATAGAATTAAGTAGAGTCGAGTACAGTAGAACAGAGTCAAATCGAGTTGAATAGAGCCAAACAGCTGAATACAGCCGAATTGACCAAATTCGAGGTGAATCGAGGTGAATCATGTTGAATCGAGTTGAATTGTGTCGAATTGAATCAAATAGATTAGTGTAGGGCAGGTAAGGTTAGGGTAGGGTAGGGTAGAATAGAATAGAGTAGAATAGAACAGAAAGAGTAGAGTAGACTAGAATCAAATACTGCTCAAAAGAGCTGAATAGAGTGGAAAAGGGCCGAGTAGAACCGAATCGAGTCTAATGGAGCAGAAAGGAGCTGAGTTGAGCCGATACAACCCGAATCAGTTTGGATCGTGTTCAAGCGTGTCCAATAGAATCAAACAGATTACAGTAGGGTCAGTTAGGGTAGGGTAGGATAGAATGCAGTAGAACAGAACAGGATAGAACAAAACAGAACTGAAAGAATAGAAGAGTAGAGTAGAATAGAGTTGAATATTGCCGAATAGAGCCAAAAAGAGCTGAAGTGATAGAAATCAAGACGAATGGCTCTGAATACCGTGGAATCGTGCCAAATCATGTCGAATTGCATTGAATCCCATCGTTGCAAGTCAAATCAAATCCAATAAATTAGAATAGACTAGAGTACAATACAATACAATGGAGAAGAATAGAGTAGGATGGAGTAGAATGGTGTAAAATGGAGTTGAATGGAGTCGAATGGAGTCAAAACAGATAATAGAGTTGACTAGAGTCTAATAGAACTGAACAGAGCTGAACAGAGCCTATTAGAGCTGAATAGAACCGACTAGAGCTGACTGTAGCTGATAGAGGCTGAATCGAACTGATCTGAGCCAAAGGGGAATGAACGGAGTGCAATGGAGCCAATTTGAGCCGAATCGCATCGAAATGTGAGGAATCAAATCCAGTAGAATAGATTAGAGTAGGGTAGGATATGATAGCGTAGAATAGAATTGAACACAGCACAAGAGAATAGAAAGAATAGAGTACAAAAGGGTAGAGCAGAGCAGAATAGTGTAGACTAGAGTAGAACAGAGTCGAATAGAGTTGAATTGAGCCAAAATGGAGACAAAACGAGACAAATTGCGTCAAATCCCATCAAATCAATTACAGTAAATTTGAGTAGGGTAGATTAGAATAGTGTAGAATGGAGTACAATGGTGTGCAATGGAATCGAATGGAGTCAAATAGAGTAGAGAAGAGCCGAAGAGAGTCAAATAGGGCCGAAGAGGGCTGAATCGAGCTGAATTGAGCCAAATCGAGCTGAATCCAGTGAATCAAGACTAATGGAGCCGAATCGAGCCTAATCAAGCTGAATCAACACTATTCGAGCCAAATGAAGCCAAATGGACACGAATGGAACTGATTCTACCCGAATCGCGTCAAAATTCGTCCAATCGAATTGAATAGATTAGAGTAGGGTAGGTTCAGGTAGGGTAGGGTAGGGTAGAATAGAGTAGAATAGAATAGCATGGAATAGAAGAGAACAGAACAATACAGATCAAATACAGAAAAGAGTAGGCTAGGGTAGAGTAGAGGAGAATAGAGTAGAGTAGAATAGATTCGAACAGAGCCAAATAAAGCCGAAGTGTGTCAAAATGGGTTGAATCAAATCCAATTAAATGGGTTAGAATTGATTAGAGTTGGGTAGCATAGGGTAGGGTAGAATAGAGTAGAAGAGAACAGAACAGAATAGAAACAATACAATAGCATAGAGAAGAGTAAACTAGAGTACAATAGAGTAGACTGGAGTATAATAGAGCTGAATGGAGACGAAATGAGAGGAATTGCGTCGGATCGATTAGTGTAAATTAGAGTAGTGTAGGGTAGGGTAGAGCAGAATAGTGTAGAATGGAATGGTGTGGAATGAATAGAATGGAGTCAAATAGAGACGAATAGAGTCGAATAGAGCAGAATAGGGCCAAATAAGGCCGAATCGAGCAGAATTGAAGCAATCAAGCCAGAACGAGCCGAATGGAGCCTAATTGAGCCAAATTGATCCGAATCGAGCCGATTCAAGCTTAATTGCATCAAATCACGTTAAATACATCAAATTCAATCGAAACGTAAAATTAGAGAAGGGTAGGGTAGGGTAGAATAGAATAGAGTAGAGAAGAAGAGATTAGAACAGAATAGAAGGAATAGAGTGGAAAAGAGTGGGGTCGAATAGAGTCGAATAGAGCCAAATAGGCTGAATAGAGACAAATAGAGTTGAATGGAGCTGAATAGAGCCGAAAATAGCCGTACAGTGCCGAAACTCACCTAATCGAGCTGAATCAAGCAGAATCGCACCGTCACCGAATAGCGTCGTATCACATTGAATAACTTCGAATTGCATCAAATCTTATAGAATTCTACTGAATCACGTCGAATTGCATGGAATCTCTTCAAATCTCGTCAAATGCCTTTGGATCTCATTGAATACTGTCAAATCACCACAAACTGAATCGAATTGAATCAAATGGATTAAAGTAGGGTAGGTTTGGGTGGGGTGCAATAGGGTTGGGTAGGGTAGAATAGAATAGAGTAGAACAGAATAGGAGAGAACAGAACAGAATAGAAAGAATACAACAGAATAGAATAGATTCAAATAGTGCAGAACAGAGCCGATGGAGACAAACCAAGACGAATCGCGTTGAATCACTTCGAATCGGGTGAAATCAAATCGAATCAATTAGAATAGATTAGGGTAGGGAAGGGTAGAATAGAATAGAGGCGAATAGTGTAGAATGGTGTGGAATGGAATAGAATGGAGTCGAATAAAGACGGATAGAGATGAATAGAGTAGAAAAGAGTTGAACAGAGCAGAATAGGGCTGAATAGGGCCAAAGAAGGCCTAATCGAGGAGAATCCAGCAGAATTGATGCAATTCAACCGAACTACAGCCGAATGGAGTGAAATGGAGCCAAATCGAACCGAATCGAGTTGATTTAAGCCTAATCGCGTCGAATCGCGTGGAAATGCATCGAATTGAATCGAATCAAATAGATTAGAGAAGGAGTGGGGAGGGTAGACTAGAATAGAACAGGACAGAATAGAAGGGATAGAATATAGTACAGTAGGTAGAGCAGAGGAGAGTAGAGTGGGATTGAGCTGAAATAGAGTCAAATAGTGCAGGATATATCAGAATAGAGCCAATTCTAGCCAAATTGAGCCCAATGGAAACAAAACGAGATGAATCGCGTCGAATTGCTTGAAATCACGTCGAATCGAATCCATTAGAGTAGGGTAGGGTAGAACAGAATGGAGTAGAATGGAGTCAAATGGAGTCGAATAGAGACAGAGTAGAAAACAGTCGAGTCGAGCCTAATAGGGCTGATTGAAGCATAATCGCGTCCAATCGCATCGAAATGCCTTGAATCGAATCAAATCGAATAGATCAGAAGAGGTTAGGGTAGGATAGTTTAACATAGGCTAGACAAGGGTAGACGAAAGTAGACTACAGTAGAGTAGCCCAGAGAAGGCTAGAGTAGTAGCCTAGACTAGTAAGGTGGATTAGTCAGCTAGACTAGTGGCATAGAACAGTAGCCTAGACAACTAGCCTTGAATACAACCCTTGCCTTGACAAGTACCCTAAATTAGTATTCTGAACTAGTACTCTTGCCTTACCTAGTACCCTTGCCTTACTAGTACTTTTAACTAGTACCCTCACCTTAACTAGTACCCTTAACTCATACCCTTAACTAGTAGCCTTGCCTTAACTGGTAGCCTTAATCAGCACCCTGGCCTTAACTAGTACCATTGCCTTAAATAGTAGCCTTAACTAGTAATCTTGCCTTAACTAGTAGCCTTAACTAGTACCCCTGCCTTAACTAGTAGTCTGAACTAGTACCCCTGCCTTAAGTAGTACCCTAGCCCAAACGAGTACCCTTAATTAGTACCTTTATTGAGTACCCTTAATTAGTACCTTTATTGAGTACCCCTAAGTTTTTTTTTTTTTTAAGGAGTAGGGTATGGTACGGTGGGGTAGCATAGTGTAGGGTAGCATATGGTGGAACAGAGAAAATAGAATAAAATAGAGTAGAATAGCATAGGTCAGGGTAGGTTAGTTTAGTGTAGGGTATGGTAGAGTAGCATAGGATGGAATAGAGAAAATAAAAAAGGAGAATAGAATACAACAGAATAGAAAAGAACAGACTAGATTAGGATAGGGTAGGATGGGGTAGGGTTCTGTAGAATAGAATAGTGTATAATGGAGTAGAATGGTGTGGAATGGAGTCTAATGAAGTCAAACAGATATGAATAGAGTAGAAAAGAGTTGAATAGAGCCAAATAGCACAGAATAGGGCCAAATAGGGCAGAATCAAGCTGAATCGAGCCGAATGGAGACAAACCGAGCCGAATCAAGTCGAATCAACCAGATTCGAGCTGAATGTAGCCTACTGGAGCTGAAACGAGCCAAATAGAGACAAACAAAATGAGCCGAGTTAAATCGAGCCAAATCGCACTTAATTGCATCCTATTGCATCGAATCTCGACGAATTCCATCAAATCCCACCAAAACCCGTTGAATCTCATAGAATCTCACCAAATCCTATCGAATTGTGTCAAATTGGGTCGAATTAAATAGAATTGAATTAAATTGAACAGATTAAAGTAGTGTAGGTTAGGTTAGGCTGGGATTCGGTAGCGTAGTGCACAGAATAGAATAGAGGAGCATAGGGTAGAACAGAAGAGAATACAGAGTAGAATAGAGTAAAGTTGAATACAGTAGAATAGTCAGAGTCAAGTAGTGCAGAATATAGGTGAATAGATCCAATTTGAGCTGAATCAAGGCTAATGGAGTGGAAACGAGACAAATCGTGATGCATTGAATTGATTAGAATATATTAGATTACGGTAGGGTAAAACAGAAAATGATAGAGTAGAATAGTGTAGAATGGAGTAGAACAGAGTAGAGTGGTATGGAATGGAGTCAAATGGAGCCAAATAGAGAAGAATAAAGTAGAAAAGAGTTGAATAGAGCGGAACAGGACCGAATAAGGTTGGATCGAGTCTAATTATGCTGAATCGAGCAGAATCGAGCCGAATTGACCTGATTCAAGCCAAATAGAGCTAAATCAAGCTGATTGAAGCCTAATCACATGGAATCGCTTCAAAACTTATTGAATCGAATCGAATAGATTAGAGTAGATGAGGGTAGGGTAGGAGAGGTTAGAATACAACAGAACACAACAGAAAGAATAGAATAGAATTAAGTACAGTCGAGTACAGTAGAATAGAGTCAAATAGAGTTGAATAGAGCTGAAAAGAGCCGAACAGAGCTGAGTACAGCCAAATCGATCAAATTCGAGGTGAACGCTGACGAATCATTTCGAATTGCGTTGAAATGTGTCGAATCGAACCAAATAGATTAGTGTAGGGCAAACTAGGTTAGGGTAGGGTAAGGTAGAATAGAATAGAGTAGAATAGAACAGAATAGAAAGAACAAAGTAGAGTAGACTACAGTCAAATAGAGTTGAATACTGCCGAATAGAGCGGAAAAGAGCTGAGTAGAGCCGAATTGAGTCTAATGGAGCAGAAAGGAGCTGAATCGAGCTGTTATGGCCGGAATCAGGTCGAATCGTGTTCAAGTGTGTCCAGTAGAATTGAACAGATTACAGTAGGGTAAGTTAAGGTAGGTTAGGGTAGAATAGAATGCAGTAGAACAGAACAGCATAGAACTGAACAGAACTGAAAGAACAGAATAAGGTTGAGTAGAGTATAGAAGAGTAGAGTACAATAGACTCAAGTATTGCCAAATAGAGCCAAATAGAGCCAAAATCAGCCAAAGCAATAGAAATCCAGACGAATCACTCTGAATCCCATGGAATCCTGCCATATTGCATCAAATCCCATAGAATTGCATTGAATCCCATTGATTCAAGTCAAATCAAATCCAATCGATTAGAATAGACTAGAGTAGGGTAGAGTACAATACAATAGAATAGAGAAGAATAGAGTAGGATGGAGTAGAATGGTGTAGAACGGACTTGAGTGGAGTTGAATCCAGTCAAAAAGAGATAATAGAGTTGAAGAGTCTAATACAGCCAAAAAGAGCTGAATAGAGTGTATTAGAGCCGAATAGAGCCGACTAGAGTGGAATGGAGCTGATTAGAGCTGAATCGAACTGATATGAGCTGAAGGGGGATGAATGGAGTGCAATGGAGCCATTTTGAGCTGGATCCCATTGAAATGCATGGAATCGAATCCAGTAGAATGGATTGGAGTAGGGTAGGATAGAATAGAGTAGAATAGAATTGAACACAGTAGAAGAGAATAGAAAGAATACAATAGAATAGAGTAGAAAAGGGTAGAGCAGAACAGAATAGCATACAGTAGAATAGAACAGAGTCAAAAAGAGTTGAATCAAGCCAAATCGAGATGAAACGAGACAAATTGTGTAGAATCCCATTGAATCAATTACAGCAAATTAGAGTAGGGTAGAGTAAAATAGTGTAGAATGGAGTAGAATACTGTGCAATGGAATCAAATGGAGCCGAATAGAGTCGAATAGTGCCGAAGAGGGCCGAACTGAGCTCAATTGAGCCAAATCGAGCCGAATCCAGTGAATCGAGGCTAATGGAGCCGTATCGAGCCTAATCAAGCTGAATCGACACCATTCGAGCCAAATGGAGCCAAATGGACACGAATCGAACCGATTCGACCTGAATCGGGTCAAAATTCGTGGAATTGAATCGAATAGATTAGAGCAGGGGAGTTTCGGGTATGGTAGGGTAGGGTAGAATAGGGTCAAGTAGAATAGAATAAAACAGAATAGAGTAGAACAGAACAATACAGAACGAATACAGGAAAGAGTAGGCTAGAGTAGAGCAGTGGGGAATAGAGTAGAATAGAATAGATTCCAATAGAGCCAAATCGAGCCGAATCGCGTCAAAATGGGTTGAATCAAATCCAATCCAATGGATTTGAATAGATTAGAGTTGGGTAGCTATTATAGGGTAGGGTAGAATGGAGTAGAATAGAACAGAACATAATAGAAACAACAGAATAGAGAAGAGTAGACTAGAGTATAATAGAGTCGAATACAGCTGAATAGAGCCGAATCGAGATGAAATGAGAGGGATCATGTCAAATTGATTAAATTAGAGTCGTGTAGGGTAGGGTAGAGCAGAATAGAGTAGAATAGTGTAGAATGGTGTAAAATGAATAGAATGGAGTCAAATAGAGATGAATAGAGTAGCAAAGAGTCAAATAGAGCAGAATAGGACCGAATAAGGCCGAATCAAGCAGAATCGAAGCAATTCAAGGCAAAATGAGCCGAGTGGAGCCTAATTGAGCCGAATAGAGCCAAGTCGATCCGATTCGAGCCGATTCAAGCTTAATCACATCGAATCATGTTAAATGCATCAAATCCAATCGAAACATATAGATTAGAGACGGGTAGACGAGGATAGAGTAGAATAGAAGAGATTAGAACTGAATAGAAGGAATAGAATAGAGTGGAAAAGAGTAGGGTCGAATAGAGCCGAATAGGCCAAGTAGAGACGAATAGACCTGAATACAGCCGAAAAGAGCCCTATAGTGCCAAAACGCACCTAATCGAGCTGAATCAAGCATAGAATCTGGTCAAATCTCTTCGAATCCCGTCGAATGCCTTCGGAACTCGTCGAATCCAGTCAAATCCTGTCAAATCGCGTCGAACTGAATTGAATTGAATCAAATAGATTAGAGTAGGGTAGGTTTGGGTGGGGTGCAGTAGGGTTGGGTAGGGTAGAATAGAATAGAGTACAACAGAATAGGAGAGAACAGAACGGAACAGAATAGAAAGAATACAACAGGATAGAATAGAGTAGAGAAGGATAGAGTCAAATAGTGCAGAACAGAGCTGAATTGAGCCGAATGGAGACAAAACGAGACGAATTGTGTTGAATCAGGTCAAATCAAATAAAATCAATTAGAATAGAGTAGGAAAGGGTAGAATAGAATAGAGAATAGTGTAGAATGGTGTGGAATGGAATAGAATGGAGTAGAATAGAGACGGGTAGAGATGAATAGAGTAGAAAAGAGTTGAATAGAGCAGAATAGGGCTGAATAGGGCCAAAGAAGGCCTAATCGAGCAGAATCCAGCAGAATTGACCCAATTAGAGCCAAATCGAGCCGAATGGAGTGAAATGGAGCCAAATCGAGCCGATTCAAAGCAAATCGAGCTGACTCAAGCCTAATCGCCTCGAATCGCGTGGAAATGCGTAGAATGAAATCGAATCAAATAGGTGAGAGGAGGGGAGAGGAGGGTAGAATAGAATAGAACAGGACAGAATAGAAAGTATAGAATATAGTACAGTAAGGTAGAGCAGAGAAGAGTAGAGCAGAGTTGAGTCAAATAGAGTTGAATAGGGTTAAATAGTGCAGGATATAGCTGAATAGAGCCAATTCTAGCCGAATCGAGCCAAATGGAAACAAAACGAGACGAATCGTGTCGAATTGCTTCGAATTTCGTCGAATCGAATCCATTAGAATAGATTAGAGTAGTGTAGGGTACGGTAGAATAGAATAGGGTAGAATGGAGTCAAATGCAGTCGAATAGAGACAAATAGAGTAGAAAAGAGTTGAATCGAGCCGAATAGGGCTGATTCAAGCATAATTGCGTCCAATGTCATTGAAAATACTTTGAATCAAATTGAATCAAATATATTACAATAGAGCTTAGGGTAGGGTAGTTTATGATAGGGTAGGCAAGAGTAGATGAAAGTAGACTACAGTAGAGTCAGCAAGAGAAGGCTAGAGAAGTAGCATAGACTAGTAAGCTGGACTAGTCAGCTAGACTAGTGGCAAAGACCAGTAGCCTAGATTACTAGCCTTGAATACTACCCTTGGCTTGACAAGTACCCTAAGTTAGTAATCTGTACTACTACCGTTGCTTAACTAGTAGCCTTAATTAGTACCCTTGTATTAACTAGTACTCTTGCCTTCGCTAGTAGTCTTAACTAGTACCCTTGCCTTACTAGTACCTTTAGCTAATAGCCTTCCCTTAACTAATATTCTCAACTAGTAACCTGGCCTCAACTAGTAACCTGACCTTAACTAGCAGTCTTAACTAGTACCCTTCCTTAATTAGTACCCTTGCCTTAATTAGTAGCCTTGACTACTGCCCTTGCCTTAACTAGTAGCCATAACTAGTCCTCTTACCTTAACTAATAGCCTTGCCTTAACTAGATGTCTTAACTAGTACAATTGATTTTACTAGTAACCTTAACTAGTACCCTAGCCTTAACTAGTAGCCCAAACTACCAACCTTGCCTTAAGTAGTACCCTTGCCCCAACTAGTACCCTTAATTAGTGTCCTTATTGAGTACCCCTAAGTAGTAGGGTATGGTGTGGTGGGGTCACGTAGGGTAGGGTAGTATACGCTGGAACAGAGAAAATAGACTAGAACAGCATTGGCCAGGGTAGGTTAGTTTCGTGTAGGGTATGGTAGAGTAGCATAGGATGGAATAGAGGAAATAGAAAGCGAGAATAGAAAAGAACAGATTAGGATAGGGAAGGGTGGAGTAGGGTTCTGTAGAATAGACTAGTGTAGAATGGAGTAGAATGGTGTGGAATGGAGTCTAATGGAGTCGAACAGAGATGAATAGATTAGAAAAGAGTTGCATAGAGCCAAATAGACCCGAATCGAGCCGAATCGAGTCGAATTGACCACATTCGAGCTGAATGTAGCCAAAGGGAGCTGGAACGAGCCAAATAGAGACAAACAAAATGAACAGAAATAAATCGAGCCAAGTCTCACCTAATCACATACTATTGCATTGAGTCTTGTCGAATTCCATCAAATCCCACCAAAACCCGTCGAATCTCACCAAATCCCGTCGAATTGTGTCAAATCAGGTCGAAATTGAATGGAATCGAATTAAATTGAACCCATTAGAATAGTGTAGGTTAGGCTGGGATTTGGTAGGGTAGTGCACAGAAGAATAGAATAGAGTAGCATAGAGTAGAAGAGAAGAGAATACAAAGAGTAGAATGGAGTAGAGTTGAGTAGAGAAGAATAGTCAGAGCCGAGTAGTGCAGAATAGAGATGAATAGATCCAATTCGAGCTGAATCGAGTCGAATGGAGAGGAAATGAGACAAATCACATTGAAGCGAGTCGTTTAGAATAGATTAGAGTAGGGTAGGGTAGAACAGAATAGGATACAATAGAATAGTGTAGAATGGAGTCGAACAGAGTAGAATGGTGTGGAATGGAGTCGAATGGAGCCAAATAGAGATGAATAAAGTAGAAGAGTTGAATAGAGCCGAACAGAGCCGAATAAGGTTGAATCAAGCCTAATTATGCTGAATCGAGCTGAATTGACCTGACTGAAGCCAAATAGAGCTAAATCAAGCCGATTCATGCCTAATCACATGGAATCGCGTCAAAATGCCTTGAATCAAATTGAATAGATTAGAGTAGAGGAGGGTAGGGTAGGAGAGGTTAGAACACAACAAAACAGAACACAATAGAAATAGAATAGAATTAAGTAGAGCCAAGTACAGTAGAATAGAGTCAAATCAAGATGAATAGAGCCGAAAAGAGCTGAACAGAGCTGAATACAGCCGAATCGAGCAAATTCGAGGTGAATCGAGACGAATTATGACAAATCGCATATAATTGTGTCGAATCGTATCAAAGAGATTAGTGTAGGGCAGGTAAGGTTAGGGTAGGGTAGGGTAGAATAGAATAGAGGAGACTAGAACAGAACAGAAAGAATAGAGTAGGGTAGACTACAGTCAAATAGAGTTGAATACTGCCGAAAAGAGCCGAATAGAGTGGAAAAGGGCTGAGTAGAACCGAATCGAGTTTAATGGCCAAAAAGGATCTGAATCGAGCAGATACGGCACGAATCAGGTCAAATCCCGTTCGAGTGTTTTGAATAGAAAAGAATAGATTACAGTAGGGTAAGTTAGGGTAGGGTAGAATAGAATGCAGTAGAACAGAACAGGATAGAACAGAACAGGAAGAATAGAATACGGTCGAGTAGAATATAGAAGAGTAGAGTAGAACAGTTCGAATATTGCCGAATACAGCCAAATAGAGCCAAAAAGAGCCAAAGCAATAGAAATCAAGATGAATCAGGCCGAAACCCACGGAATCATGCCATATCGCGTCAAATCCCGTTGAATTGCATTGAATCACATCGATTCAAGTCAAATCAAATCCAATCCATTAGAATAGACTAGATTTTTTTTAGAGTAGGGTAAAGTACAATAAAATAGAATAGAGAAGCATAGAGTAGGATGGATTAGAATGGTGTAGAATGGAGTTGAACAGAGTCGATAAGAGATAATAGATTTGAGTAGAGTCTAATAGAGCCAAATAGAGCTGAATAGAGCCTATTAGAGACGAACAGAGCCGACTAGAATGCAATGGAGCCGATTTGAGCCGAATCCCATTGAAATGCATGGAATCGAATCCAGTAGAATAGATTAGAGTAGGGCAGGATAGAATAGAGTAGAATAAAATTGAACACAGTAGAAGAGAATAGAAAGAATACAATAAAATAGAGTAGAAAAGGGTAGAGCAGAGCAGAATAGTGTAGAGTAGAGTAGAACAGAGTCGAATTGAGCCAAATGGAGAGGAAATGAGACAAATGACGTCGAATCCCATCGAATCGATTACAGTAAATTAGAGTAGGGTAGATTAGAATAGTGTAGAATGGTGTGCAATGGAATCGAATGGAGTCAAATAGCATAGAAAAGAGCCGAATAGAGCCGAACAGGGCCGAGGAAGGTTGAATCGAGCTGAAATGAGCCAAAAGCAGCCGAATCCAGTGAATCGAGCCTAATGCAGCCAAATCAAGCTGAATCGACACTACTCGAGCCAAATGGAGTTGAATGGACACGAATCAAATGGATTCGACCCAAATCTCATCAAAATTCGTTGAATCGAATTGAATAGATTAGAGTAGGGGAGATTCAGGTAGGGTAGGGTAGGGTAGAGTAGAGTAGAACACAACAGAAGAGAAACAGTACAATAGAACAGAAAGAGTAGACTAGAGTATAATAGAGTAGAGTTGAACAGAGCTGAATAGAGCCGAATCGAGATGAAATGACAGGGATCGTGTCAAATCGATTATACTAACTTAGAGTGGTGTAGGGTTGGGTAGAGCAGAATAGAGTCGAATAGTGTATTATGGTGTGGAATGAATACAATGGAGTAGAATGGAGTCAAATAGAGGCGAATAGAGTAGAAAAGAGTCGAATAGAGCAGAATAGGGCCAAATAAGGCCGAATTGAGCAGAATCGAAGCAATTGAAGCCAACACGAGCCAAATGGAGCATAATTGAGCCGAATAGAGCCAAATCTATCCGAATCGAGCCGATTCAAGCTTAATCACGTCGAATCGCGTTAAATGTGTCAAATCCAATCGAAACGTATAGATTAGAGAAGGGGAGGGTAGAATAGAATAGAGTAGAATAGAAGAGATTAGAACAGAATAGAAGGAATAGAATAGAATAGAGTGGAGAAGAGTAGACGTCAAATAGAGTCGAATAGAGACGAATACAGCTGAATGGAGCTGAATACAGCCGAAAAAAGCCGTATTGTGCCGAATCGCACCTAATCGATCTGAATCAAGGAGAATCGCACCGATTGTCACTGAATAGCGTCGAATCACATCGAATCACGTACAGTCATATCATTTTGAGTCAAACCTGGTCGAATTGCATCATATTGTGTCAAATTGCAACGAATGTCGTCGAATCACGGCAAATCGCATCGTATCACGTCGAATAACTTCGAATTGTGTCAAATCTCATAAAATTCTGCTGAATCACGTCAAATCGCATGGAATCTCATTAAAACTCTTCGAATCCCATCAAATACCTTCCAATCTCGTTGAATCCCGTCGATTCCCGTCAAATCGTGTGGAACTGAATCGAATTGAATCAAATAGATTAAAATAGGGTAGGTTTGGGTGGGGTGCAGTAGGATTGGGTAGGGTAGAATGGAATAGAGTACAACAGAATAGGAGAGAACAGAACAGAATAGAAAGAATACAACAAAATAGAATAGAGTAGAAAAGAGTCAAATGGTGCAGAACATAGCTGAATTGAGCTGAATGGAGACGAAACGCATTGAATTGCTTTGATTCATTTCAAATCAAATCGAATCAATTAGAATAGATTAGGGTAGGGAAGGGTAGAATAGAATAGAGGAGAATAGTGTAGAATGGTGTGGAATGGAATAGAATGGAGTCAAATAGAGACGGATAGAGTAGAAAAGAGCCGAATAGAACAGAACAGGGCCAAAGAAGGCCTAATCGAGCAGAATCCAGCAGAATCGATGCAATTCAAGCCAAATCAAGCCGAATGGAGTGAAATGGAGCCAAATCAAGCCGAATTGAACCAAATCGAGCTGATTCAGGCTTAATCGCGTCGAATCTTGTGGAGATGCATCAAATCGAATTGAATCAAATAGATGAGATAAGGGTAGGGGAGGGGCGGGGAGGGTAGAATAGAATCTAATAAAACAGTACAGAATAGAAAGAATAAGAGTATAGTACAGTAGGGTAGAGCAGAGGAGTAGAGAAGAGTAGAATAGGATTAAGTCGAATAGAGTCGAATAGAGTGAAATACTGCAGGATATAGCTGAATAGAGCCAGTTCTACCTGAATTGAGCCGTATGAAAACAAAACGAGACGAATCGTGTCAAATTGCTTCGAATTGTGTCGAATCGAATCCACTAGAATAGATTAGAGTAGGGTAGGGTAGAACAGAATAGAGCAGAATGGAGTCAAATGGAGTCGAATAGAGACAAATAGATTAGAAAAGAGTCAAATCGAGCCGAATAGGGCCAAATAAGGATGAACAGAGCCAAATCGATTCGAAACGAGCTGAATCAAAGCGATTCTAGCCAAATCAAGCTGAATCGAGCTGATGACGCTGAATCGAGCCGATTCAAGTATAATTGCGTCTAATCGTATAGAAAAGCTTTGAATAGAATCAAATCAATTAGAATAGAAGAGGTTAGGGAAGGGTAGTTTATGATAGGGTAGACTAGGGTAGACAAAAGTAGACTGCAGTAGAGTAGACAAGAGAAGGCTAGAGTAGAAGCCTAGACTAGTAAGCTGGACTAGTCAGCTAGACTAGTGGCATAGATCAGTAGCCTAGACAACTAGCCTTGAATAGTACCCTTGCCTTGAAAGGTACCCTAAATTAGTAACCTGAACTAGTACCCTTGCCTTAACCAGTAATCTTAACTAGTACCCTTACATTACTAGTACCCTTAACTAGTGGTCTTTACAAGTAGCATGAACTAGTACCCTTGTCTTAACTAGTACCCTTAAGTAGTAGCCTTGCCTTAACAACTAGCCTTAACTAGTACTCTTGCCTTAACAAGTAGACTTAACTAGTACACTTGTCTTAACGAGTACCCTCGCCTTAACTAATAGCCTTAACTAGTACTCCTGCCTTAACTAGCTGACTTAACTAGTACCCTTGAACTAACTAGTAGCCTTGCCTTGACTAGTAGGCTTAACTAGTAGCCTTGCCTTACTATTACCTTTAACTAGTAACCTTGCCTTTACTAGTATCCTTAGCTACTACCCTGGCCTGGTCAAAATGCATTGAATCTAATTGAATAGAGTAGAGGAGGGTAGGGTAGGAGAGATTAGAATAGAACAAAACAAAGCACAATAGATAGAATAGAATTAAATAGAGTCGAGCATAATAAGATAGAGTCAAATAGAATTGAATAGAACCAGAAAAAGGCGTACAGAGCTGAATGCAGCTGAATCAACCAAATTCGAGGTGAATCGAGACGAATCGTGTCAAATTGCATTGAATTGTGTCGAATCGAATCAAATATATGAGTGTAGGACAGGTAAGGTTAGGGTAGGGTAGGGTAGAATAGAATAGAGTAGAATAGAACAGAACAGAAAGAATAGAGAAGAATAGACTAGACTAGAGTCAAATAGAGTCGAATACTGCTGAAAAGAGCCGAATAGAGAGGAAAAGGGCCAAATAGAACCGAATCGAGTTTAATGGCACAAAAAGGAGCTGAATCGAGCTGATATGACCTGAATCAGGTTGAATCCCATTCAAGTGTGTTGAATAGAATAGAACAGATTACAGTAGGGTAACTTAGGGTAGGGTAGGGTAGAATAGAATGCAGTAGAACAGAACAGGATAGAATAGAACAGAACAAAGAATAGAATAGGGTCAAGTAGTGTAGAGTATAGAATAGAGTTGACTATTGCCTAATAGAGCCAAATACAGCTAAATAGAACCAAAAAAAGCAAAAGCGATAGAAATCAAGAAGAACCGCACTGAATCCTGTGGAATCGTGCCATATCGCGTCAAATCCCGTCGAATTGCATTGAATCCTATCGAATCAAGTCAAATCAAATCCAATCGATTAGAATAGACTAGAAAAGGGTAGAGTACAAGACAATAGAATACAGAAGAATAGGGTCGCATGGAGAAGCATGGTGTGGAATGGAGCTGAAAAGAGATAATAGAGTTGAGTAGCCTAATAGAGCCGAATAGAGCTGAACAGAGCATATTAGAGCTGAATAGAGCTGACTAGAGCCGAATGGAGCCGACTAGAGATGAATCGAACTGATTTGAGCCGAAGGGGGATGCATGGAGTGCCATGGAGCCAATTTGAGCCGAATCCCATCAAACTACGTGGAGTCAAAACCAGTAGAATAGATTAGAGTAAGGTAGGATAAAAAAGAGTAGAATAGAATTGAACATAGAGGAAGAGAATAGAAAGAATACAACAGAATAGAGTAGAAAAAGGTAGAGCAGAGCAGAATAGTGTAGAGTAGAGTAGAACAGAGTCAAATAGAGTCGAATTGAGCCAAACGCAGACGAAACGAGACAAATAGCGTCGAATCCCATCAAATAAATTACAGTAGAGTAGGGTGGAGTAGAATAGTGAAGAATGGAGTAGAATGGTGTGCAATGGAATTGAATGGGGTCAAATAGAGTAGGAAAGAGCCGAATAGAGACGAATAGGGCCAAAGAGAGCTGAATTGAGCTGAATTGAGCCAAATCGAGCCGAATCCAGCAAATCGATCCTAATGGAGCCGAGTCGAGCCTAATCAAGCTGAATCGACACTATTCGAGCGAAATGGAGCCAAAAGGACATGAATCGAACCGATTCGACCCAAATCATGTCAAAATTCGTCAAATTGAATTGAATAGATTAGAGTAGGGGAGGTTCGGGTACGGTAGGATAGGGAGGAATAGAGTAGAGTAGCATAGAATAAAACAGAATAGAATAGAACAGAACAATACAGAACGAATACAGAAAAGAGTAGGCTAGAGTAGAGTAGAGGGGAATAGAGTAGAATAGATTCGAACAGAGCCAAATTGAGCCGAATCGTGTTGAAATGGGTTGAATCAAATCCAATCAAATGGATTAGAATAGATTAGAGTTGGGTAGCATAGGGTAGGGTAGAATAGAACAGAACAGAATAGAAACAATACAATAGAATAGAGAAGAGTAGAATAGAGTAAAGCCGAATAGAGCAGAGCTGAATAGAGCTGAAAAGAGCTGAGTGGAGTCGAAATGAGAGGAATCGCGTTGAATCGATTACAGTAAATTAGAGAGGTGTAGGGTAGGGTAGAGCAGAACAGAGTAGAATGATGGGGAATGAAAACAATGGAGTAGATGGAGTCAAATGGAGATGAATAGAGTAGAAAAGAGTCAAATAGAGCAGAATAGGGTCGAATAAGGCGAATCGAGCAGAATCGAAGCAATTCAAGCCAAAACGAGCCAAATGAAGCCTAATTGAGCCAAATAGAACCAAATCGATCCAAATCGAGCAGATTCAAGCTTAATCGGGTCGGATCACGTTAAATGTGTCAGATCCAGTCAAAACGTATGTATTAGAGAAGGGCAGGGTAGGGTAGAATAGAATAGAGTAGAGTAGAATAGAAGGAATAGAATAGAGTGGAGAAGAGTAGGTTCGAATAGAGCCGAATAGGCCGAATAGAGACAAATAGAGCCTAATGGAGCTGAATACAGCTGAAAAGAGCCATACAGTGCCGAATCGCACCTAATCAATCTGAAACAAGCAAAATTTCACCGACTGTCGCACAATAGCTTCGAATCGCATCAAATCACGTCTAGTCAAGTCCAATCACATCATTTTGTGTCAAACCAGGTCGAATCGCTTCATATCGAGTCCAGTTGCATCGAATGTCATCGATCCATGGCGAATTGCGTTGTATCACGTCGAATAACTTCGAATTGTGTCAAGTCTCATAGAATTCTGCTGAATCACATCGAATCACATGGAATCTCATCAAAACTCTTCGAATCCCGTCGAATGCCTTGGGATCTTGTCGAATCCCGTCGCATCCTGTCAAATTGCGTTGAACTGAATCAAATAGATTAAATTAGGGTAGGTTTGGGTGGGGTGCAATAGGGTTGGGTAGGGTAGAATAGAATAGAGTACAACATAATAGGAGAGAACAGAACAGAACACAATAGAAAGAATACAACAGAGAATAGAGTCAAATAGTGCAGAACATAGCCTAATTGAGCCGAATGGAGACAAAACGAGATGAATCGCGTTGAATCACTTTGAATCGGGTCCAATCAAATCAAATCAATTAGAATAGATTAGGGTAGGAAAGAGTAGAATAGAATAGAAGAGAATAGTGTAGAATGGTGTGGAATGGAATAGAATGGAGTTGAATAGAAATGAATAGAGTAGAAGAGTCAAATAGAGCAGAATAGGGCCGAATAGGGCCAAAGAAGTCCTAATCGAGCAGAATCCAGCAAGATCGATGCAATTCGAGCCAAATCGAGCTGATTCAAGGCTAATCGGGTAGAATCTTGTGGAAATGCGTCGAATCGAATTGAATCACATAGATTAGAGTAGGGTAGGGGAGGGGCTGGGAGCTTAGAATAGAATCGAATAAAACAGTACAGGATAGAAAGAATAGAATACAGTACAGTAGGGTAGAGCAGAGGCGTAAAGTAGAGTAGAGTAGGATTGAGTCGAATAGAGTTAAAAAGAGTGAAATAGTGCAGGATATAGCTGAACAGAGCCAATTCTAGCCGAATCGAGTCAAATGGAAACAAAATGAGAAAAATCGCTTTGAATTGATTCGAATCGCGTCTAATTGAATCCATTAGAATAGATTAGAGTAGGGAAGGGTAGAACGGTATAGAGTAGAATGGAGTCAAACCAAGTTGAATAGAGACAAGTAGAGTAGAAAAGAGTCGAATCGAGCCGAATAGGGCCAAATAAGGCTGAACCGAGCTGAATCGAGTTGAAACGAGGTGAATCGAAGCAATTCGAGCCAAATCGAGCTGCTGGTGCCGAATCGAGCCAATTCAAGCATAATCGCGTCTAATCGCATCAAAATGCTTTGAATCGAATCAAATCGATTAGAATAGAAGAGGTTAGGGTATGGTAGTTTATGATAGGGTAGACAAAAGTAGACTACAGTAGAGTAGACAAGAGAAGGCTAGAGTAATAGCCTAGACTAGTAAGCTGGACTAGTCAGCTAGACTAGTGGCATAGATCAGTAGCCTAGACAACTAGCCTTGAATAGTACCCTTGCTTTGACAGGTACCCTAATTTAGTAATCTGAACTAGTATCCTTGCCTTAACTAGTAGTCTTAACTAGTACCCTTGCCTTAGTAGTACCTTGAACTAGTGGCCTTGCCTTAAAAGTAGCCTTATCTCCTATTCTTCCCTTAACTAGTACCCTTAACTAGTAGGTTTCCCTTCACAAATAGCCTTAACTAGTACCCTTGCCTTAGCAAGTAGTCTTAACTAGTACCCTTGCATTACCAGTACCCTTAACAAGTACCCTTGCCTTAACTAGTACCTGTGCCTTAACTAGTAGCCTTGCCTTAGCTAGCAACCCTACCTTACCTAGTAGCCTTAACTAGTACTCTTGCCTGAACTAGTAGCCTTAGCTAGTACCCTTCCCTTAACTAGTAGCCTGAACTAGCACCCTTGCCTTAAGTAGTACCCTTGCCCAAACTAGTACCCTTAATTAGCACCCTTATTGAGTACCCCTACGTAGTAGGGTATGGTACGGTGCAGTAGTATAGGGTAGGGTAGCATACGGTGGAACAGAGAAAATAGAATAGAACAGCATAGGTCAGGGTAGGTTAGTTTAGTGTAGGGTATCGTAGAGTAGCATAGGATGGAATAGAGAAAATAGAAAGCGAGAATAAAAAACAGACTAGATTAGGCTAGAGTAGGATGGGGTAGGGTTTTGTAGAATAGAATAGGGTAGAATGGAGGAGAATGGTGTGGAATGGAGACTAATGCAGTCGAACAGAGATGAATAGAATAGAAAAGAGTTGAATAGAGCCAAATGGGGCGAATCAAGCCGAATAGAGCCGAATCAAGCCAAATCGAGTCGAATCGACCAGAATCGAGCTGAATGGGGCCAAATGGAGCTGAAATGAGCCAAATAGAGACAAACAAAATGAGCCAAGCTAAATCAAGCCAAATCGCATCTAATCGCATCCTATTGCATCAAGTCTCATCGAATTCCATCAAATCCCACCAAAACTTGTTGAATCTCGTGGAATCTCACCGAATCCTGTCAAATTGTGACAAATGGGGTCAATTAATGGAATCGAATTAAATTGAACAGATTAGAGTAGTGTAGGTTAGGCTGGGATTCGGTAGGGTAGGGTACAGAAGAATAGAATAGAGTAGCATAGAGTAGAACAGAAGAGAATACAAAGAGTAGAATGGAATAGAGTTGAGTAGAAGAGTAAGAGTCGAGTAGCGAAGACTAGAGAGAAATAGATCCAATTTGAACTGAAACAAGTCGACTGGAGAGGAAACGAGACAAATCACGATGAATCGAATCGATTAGAATGGATTAGAGTAGGGTTTTTTTTTTAGGGTAGAACAGAATAGAATAGTGTAGAATAGAGTAGAACAGAGAAGAATGGTGTGGAATGGAGTCGAATGGAGCCAAATAGAGATGAATAAAGTAGAAAATAGTTGAATAGAGCCGAACAGGGCCGAATAAGTTTGGATCGAGCCTAATTATGCTGAATCGAGCAGAATCGAGCCGAATTGACCCGATTCAAGCCAAATAGAGCTAAATCAAGCCGATTCAAACCTAATCACATGGAATCGCGTCGAAATGCATTGAATCAACTTGAATAGATTAGAGTAGAGGAGGGTAGGGTAGGAGACGTTAGAATAGAACAGAACACAATAGAAAGAATAGAATAGAATTAAGTAGAGATGAGTACAGTAGAATAGAGTTGAATAGAGCCAAACAGAGCTGAATGTAGCTGAATCGACCAAATTCGAGGTGAATCAAGAAGAATCATGTTGAATCACATTGAAATGTGTCGATTCAAATCAAATAGATTAGTGTAGGGCAGGTAAGGTTAGGGTAGGGTAGGGTAGAATAGAATAGAGTAGAACAGAACAGAACAGAAAAAATAGAGAAGAGTAGACTAGACTAGAGTCAAATAGAGTTGAGTACTGCCGAAGAGAGCAAACAGCAGAAAAGGGCCAAGTAGAACCGAACTGAGTTTAATGGTGCAAAAAGGAGCTGAATCGAGCCGATACAACCCCAATCAGTTCGAATCCCATTCAAGTGTGTTGAATAGAATAGAACAGATTATAGTAGGGTAACTTAGGGTAGGGTAGGGTAGCATAGAATGCAGTAGAACAGAACTGAAAGAATACAATAGGGTCGAGTAGTGTAGAGTATAGAAGAACAGAGTAGAATAAAGTTGACTATTGCCAAATAGAGCCAAAACGATAGAAATCCAGAGGAATCGCGCTGAATCCTTCGGAATTGTCACATATTGCGTCAAATCCTGTCGAACTGCATTGAATCCCATCGATTCAAGTCAAATCAAATCCAATCAACTAGAATAGACTAGAGAAGGGTAGAGTACAAGACAATAGAATAGAGAAGACTAGAGTTGGATGGATTAGAATGGAGTTGAATGGAGTCGAAAAGAGATAATAGAGTTGAGTAGTCTAATAAAGCCGAATAGAGCTGAATAGAGCCTATTAGAGCTGACTAGAGCCGAATGGAGTCGATCAGAGCTGAATCAAACCGATTTGAGCAGAAGGGGGATGAATGGAGTGCAATAGAGCCAATTTGAGCCAAATCGCATCGAAATTCATGGAATCGAATCCAGGAGAATAGATTAGAGTAGGGTAGGATAGAACAGAGTAAAATAGAACTGAACACAGTAGAAGAGAATAGAAAGAATACAATAGAATAGAGTAGAAAAGGGTAGAGCAGAGCAGAATAGCGTACAGTGGAGTAGAACAGAGTCAAATAGAGTTGAATCGAGCCAAATGGAGACGAAATGAGAAAAATCACGTCAAATCCCATCGAAAACAATTACAGTAAATTAGAGTAGGGTAGATTAGAATAGTGTAGAATGGAGTAGAATGGTGTACAATGGAATCGAAAGGAGTCAAATAGAGTAGAAAAGAGCTGAATAGAGCCAAATAGTGCTGAATAGGGCTGAAGAGGGCCGAATCGAGCTGAATTGGGTCAAATCAAGCCGAATCCAGCAAATCGATCCTAATGGAGCCGAGTCGAGCCTAATCAAGCTGAATCGACACTATTCGAGTGAAATGGAACTGAATGGACACGAATCGAACCTATTCGACCCAAATCGCGTCACAATTTGTTGAATCGAATTGAGTAGATTAGAGTAGGGGAGGTTCAGGTATGATAGGGTAGGGTGGAATAGGCTAGAGTAGCATAGAATAAAACAGAATAGAATAGAATAGAAAAGAACAGAATAGAACAGAACAATACAGAACGAATACAGAAAAGAGTAGGCTAGAGTAGAGTAGAGGGGAATAGAGTAGAGTAGAATAGATTTGAACAGAGCCAAATAGAGCCGAATCAAGCCGAATCATGTCAAAATGGGTTGAGTCAAATCCAATCAAATGGATTAGAATAGATTAGAGTTGGGTAGTATAGGGTAGGGTAGAATAGAGTAGAATAGAACAGAACAGAATAGAAACAATACAATAGAATAGAGAGGAGCAGAATAGAGTATAATAGAAAAAAAATATAGAGCCGAATGGAGATGAAATGAGAGGAATCGCATCAAATCCATTAGAGTACATTAGAGAGGTGTAGGGTAGGGTAGAGCAGAATAGTGTAGAATGGTGGGGAATGAAAGGAATGGAGTAGAATGGAGTCAAATAGAGACGAATAGAGTAGAAGAGTCGAATAGAGCAGAATAGGGCCAAATAAGGCCAAATCGAGCAGAATCGAAGCAACTGAGGCCAAAAAGAGCCAAATGAAGCCTAATTGAGCCAATAGATCCAAATAGGTCTGAATTGAGCAGATTCAAGCTTAATCGTGTTGAATCACGTTAAATGTGTCAAATCCAATCGAAACGTATGGATTAGAGTAGGGGAGGGGAGGGTAGAATAAAATAGAAGAGATTAGAACAGATTAGAAGGAATAGAATAGATTGGAAAAGAGTAGGTTCGAATAGAGCTTAACAGGCCGAATAGAGACGAATAGAGGTGAATGGAGCTGAATACAGTCGAAAAAGAGCCGTATAGTGCCGAATCGCACCTAATCGATCTGAATCAAGCAGAATCGCACCGACTGTCGCCGAATAGCGTCGAATCGCATCAAATCATGTTGAGTCACATCCAATGATATCATTTTGCATCAAACCGGGTCGAATCGTTTCATATTGCGTCAAATTGCGTCGAATGTCATCGAATCAAGGCGAATCGCGTTGTATCACGTCGAATAACTTCGAATGGCGTCAAATCTCATAGAATTCTGCTGAATCTAGTTGAATCGCATGGAATCTCATTAAAACTCTTTGAATCCCATCGAATGCCTTCGGATCTCATCAAATACCATCGAATCCTGTCAAATCTCGTCGAACTGAATCAAATTGAATCAAATAGATTAAAGTAGGGTAGGTTTGGGTGGGGTGCAGTAGGGTTGGGTAGGGTAGAATAGAATAGAGTACAACAGAATAGGAGAGAACAGAACAGAATAGAAAGAATACAACAGAATATAGAAAGAGTCAAATATTGCAGAACATAGCTGAATTGAGCCTAATGGAGACAAAACGCATTGAATCGCTTTGATTCGTTTCAAATCATATCGAATCAATTAGAATAGATTAGGGTAGGGAAGGGTAGAATAAAATAGAGGAGAATAGTGTAGAATGATGTAGAATGAAATAGAATGGAGTCAAATAGAGACGGATAGAGACGAATGGAGTAGAAAAGAGTCGAATAGAGCAGAATAGGGCCGAATAGGGCCAAAGAAGGCCTAATCAAGCAGAATCCAGCAGAATCGATGCAATTCAAGCCAAATCAAGCCAAATGGAGTGAAATGGAGCCAAATCGAGCCGATTCGAACTGAATCGAGCTGATTCAAGCCTAATGGCGTCGAATCGCGTGGAAATGCGTCGAATCGAATCATAGATGAGATAAGGGTAGGGTAGGGACAGGGAGGGTAGAATAGAATAGAACAGAACAGTACAGAACAGAAAGAATAGAATATAGTACAGTAAGGTAGAGCAGAGGAGTAAAGTAGAGAAGAGTAGAGTAGGATTGAGTCGAATAGAGTCAAATAGTGCAGGACATAGCTGAATAGAGCCAATTCTAGCCGAATCGAGCCAAATGGAAACAAAACGAGATGAATCGCGTCGAAATGCTTTGAATCGTGTCGAATCAAATCCATTAGAATAGATTAGAGCAGGGTAGGGTAGAACAGAATAGAGTAGAATGGATTCAAATGGAGCCAAATAGAGACAAATAGAAAAGAGTCGAGTTAAGCCGAATAGGGCCTAATAAGGCTGAATTGAGCCGAATCGAGTCGAAACGAGCTGAAGCGAAGCGATTTGAGCTGAATCGAGCTGATGGTGCTGAATCGAGCCAATTCAAGAATAATCGCGTCTAATCTCATCGAAATGCTTTGAATTGAATCAAATCGATTAGAATAGGTTAGGATAGGGTAGATTATGATACGGTAGACTAGGGTAGACGAAAGTGGACTACTGTAGAGTAGACAAGAGAAGGCTAGAGTAGTATAGTAGACTAGTCAGCTGGACTAGTCAGCTAGACTAGTGGCATAGATCAGTAGCCTAGACAACTAGCCTTGAATAGTATCCTTGCCTTGACAGGTACCTAAATTAGTCATATGAACAGGTACCCTTGCCTAAACAAGTAGTCTTAACTAGTACCCTTGCCTACTAGTACCGTGAACTAGTACTCTTGCCTTAACTAGTAGCCTTAACTAGTAGCCTTAACTAGTACCGTTGCCTTACTGGTACCCTTAACTAGTAGCCTTACCTACCAACCTGACCTTAACTAGTACCCTTACCTTAACCAGTAGTCTTCACTAGTACCCTTGAATTAACTAGTAGCCTTAACTAGTACTGTTGCCTGAACTAGTAACCTTAAATACTGCCCTTGCCTTAACTAGCACACTTAACTAGTACCCTTGCCTTAAGTAGTACCCTTACCCGAACTACTACCCTTAATTAGCACCCTTATTGAGTACCCCTGTAGAATAGAATGGAATGGAATGGAGTCTAATGGAGTTGAATAGAGATGAATAAAGTAGAAAAGAGTTGAATAGAGCCGAATAGCACTGAATAGGGTCAAATAGGGCCGAATAGAGCTGAATCAAGCCAAATCGAGCCGAATCGAGTCGAATCGACCAGATTCGAGCTCAATGGAGCCAAATGGAGCTAAAAAGAGTCAAATAGAGACAAACAAAATGACCCGAGCTAAATTGAGCCAAATCGCACCTAAATGCATCCTACCACATCGAATCTCGTCAAATTCCATCAAACCCCACCAAAACCTGTCGAATCTAGTGGAATCTCACTGAATCCAGTCCAATTGTGTCAAATGGGGCGAATTGAATGGAATCAAATTAAACTGAACAGATTAGAGTAGTGTAGGATAGGCTGGGATTCGGTAGGGTAGGGCACAGAAGAATAGAATAGAGTAGCATAGAGTAGAACAGAAGAGAATACAAAAAGTAGAATGGAGTAGAGTTGAGTACAATAGTGAGAGTCGAATAGTGCTGAATATAGATGAATAGATCCAATTCGAGCTGAATTGAGTCGAATGGAGAGGAAAAGAGGCAAATCGTGATGAATCAAATGGATTAGAATAGATTAGAGTAGGGTAGGGTAGAACAGAGTAGAATAGTGTAGAATGGAGTAGAACAGAGTAGAATGGTGTGGAATGGAGTTGAATGGAGCCAAATAGAGACGAATAAAGTAGAAAAGAGTTGAATAGAGCCGAACAGGGCCGAATAAGGTTCGATCGAGCCTAATTATGCTGAATTGAGCAGAATCGAGCCGAATTGACCTGATTCAAGCCAAATAGAGCTAAGTCAAGCCGATTCAAGCTTAATCACATGGAATCACTTTGAAATGCATTGAATCAAATCAAATAGATTAGAGTAGAGGAGGGTAGGGTAGGAGGGGTTAGAATAGGACAGAACAGAACAGAACACAATGGATAGAATGGGGTAGAATTAAGTAGAGAGGAATACAGTAGAATAGAGTCAAATAGAGTTGAATAGAGCCTAACAGAGCTGAATGCAGCTGAATCCACCAAATTCGAGGTGAATCAAGACGAATCATGTCGAGTCTCGTTGAAATGAGTCGAAAAGAATCAAATAGTTTAGTGTAGGGCAGGTAAGGTTAGGGTACAGTAGGGTAGAATAAAATTGAGTAGAATAGAACAGAATAGAAAGAATAGAGTAGAGTCAAATAGAGTCAAATACTGCCAAAAAGCCGAATAGAGCGGAAAAGAGCCGAGTAGAACCGAATCAAGTTTAATGGTGCAGAAAGGAGCTGAATCGAGCCGATAGGACCCGAGTTAGGTAGAATCCCGTTCAAGTGTGTCGAATAGAATAGAACAGATTACAGCAGGGTAAGTTACGGTAGGGTAGGGTAGAATAGAATGCAGTAGAACAGAACAGGATAGAACAGAACAGGACTGAAAGAATAGAATAGGGTCAAGTACTGTAGAGTACAGAACAGTAGAGTAGAATAGAGTTGAATAGTGCCGAATAGAGCCAAATACAGCCAAATAAAGCCAAAAAGAGCCGAAGTGATAGAAATCAAGACGAATCGCGCCGAATCCTGCGGAATCGTGCCGTATCACGTCGGATCCCATCGAATTACATTGAATCCCATCGATTCAAGTCAAATCACATCCAATCGATTGGAATAGACTAGAGTAGATTAGAGTACAATACAATAGAATAGAGAAGGATGGAATAGAATGGTATAGAATGGAGTTAATGGAGTCTAATGGAGTTGAAAAGAGGTAATAGAGTTAAGTAGAGTCTAATAGAGCTGAATAGAGCCTATTAGAGCTGAATAGAGCTGACTAGAGCCGAATGGAGCCGATTAGAGCTGAATCGGACCGGTTTGAGCTGAAGGGGGATGAATGGAGTACAATGGAGCCTATTTGAGCCAAATCGCATCGAAATGCATGGAATCGAATCCAGTAGAATAGATTAGAGTAGGGTAGGATAGAAAAGAGTAAAATAGAATTGAACACAGTAGAAGAGAATTGAAAGAATACAATAGAATAGAGTAGAAAAGGGTAGAGCAGAGCAGAATAGTGTAGAGTAGAACAGAGTCGAATCGAGCCAAATGGAGACAAAATGAGACAAACCATGTTGAAGCCCATCGAATCAATTACAGTAAATTAGAGTAGGGTAGAGTAGAATGGAGTAGAATCATGTGCAATGGAAGCGAATGGAGTTGAATAGAGTAGAAAAGAGCTGAATAGAGCCGAATAGTGCTGAATAGGGCCGAGGAGGGCCGAATCGACCTGAGTTGAGCCAAATGGAGCCGAATTCAGTGAATTGAGCCTAATGGAGCGGAATCGAGCCTAATCAAGCCAAATCGACACTCTTTGAGCCATAAGGAGCTGAATGGACACGAATGGAACTGATTTGAACCGAATCGCGTCAAAATTCGTCGAATCGAATTGAATAGATGAGAGTAGGGGAGGTTCGGGTATGGTAGGGTAGAGTAGGGTAGAATAGAGTAGAGTAGAATAGAATAAAACAGAATAGAATAGAACAGAACAGAATAGAACAATACAGAACAAATACAGAAGAGAGTAGGCTAGAGTAGAGTAGAGGGGAATAGAGTAGAAGAGATTTGAACAGAGCCAAATTGAGCTGAATCATGTCGAAATGTGTTGAATCAAATACAATCAAATGGATTAGAATAGATTAGAGTTGTGTAGCATAGGGTAGGGTAGAATAGAGTAGAATAGAACAGAACAGAATAGAAACAACACAATAGAATAGAGAAGAGTAGACTAGAGTAGACTGGAGTATAATAGAGTAGAGTTGAATACAGCCGAATGCAGACGAAATGAGAGGAATCGCGTCGAATAGATTAGAGTAAATTAGAGTGGTGTACGGTAGGGTAGAGCAGAATAGTGTAGAATGGTGTGGAATGAATTGAATGGAGTCAAATAGAGACGAAATAGTCGATTAGAGCAGAATAGGGCCGAAAAAGGCCGAATCGAGCAGAATCAAAGCAATTCAAGCCAAAACGAGCCAAGTGGAGCCTAATTGAGCTGAATGGAGCCTAACTGAGCTGAATAGAACCAAATCGATTCGAATTGAGCCGATTTGAGCTTAATCACGTCGAATCGCATTCAATGCATCAAATCCAATTGAAATGTATAGATTAGAGAAGGGGAGGGAAGGTTAGAATAGAATAGAGTAGAATAGAAGAGATTAGAACAGAATAGAAGGAATAAAATAGAATAGAGTGGAAAAGATTAGGGTCGAATAGACTCGAATAGAGTCAGATAGAGCTGAATAGGCTGAATAGAGACGAATAGAGGAAATAGAGCTGAATGTAGCTGAATAGAGCCGAAAAGAGCCGTATAGTGCTGAATCACACCTAATCGAGCTGAATCAAGCAGAATCGCACCGACCGTCCCTGAATAATGTCGAATCACATCGTTTTGTGTCAAACCATGTCGAATCGCTTCATACAGCGTTGAATTGCATCGAATGTCGTCGAATCACCGCGAATCGCTTCGTATCACGTGGAATAACTTCGAATTGCGTGAAATCTCATAGAATTCTGCTGAATCACGTCAAATCGCATGGAATCTCATCAAATCTCTTTGAATCCTGTCGAATGCCTTCAGACCTCGTCAAATCCCTTCGAATCCTGTCAAATCGCGTTGAACTGAATCGAATTGAATCAAATAGATTAAAGTAGGGTAGGTTTGGGTGGGGTGTAGTAGGGTTGGGTAGGGTAGAATAGAATAGAGTACGACAGAATAGGAGAGAACAGAACAGAATAGAAAGAACACAACAGAATAGAATAGAATAGAGTAGAAAAGAGTCAAATAGTGCAGAACCTAGCCGAATTGAGCCGAATGGAGACAAAACAAGACGAATCGCTTTGAATCGCCTCGAATCGGGTCAAATCAAATCAACTCAATTAGAATAGATTAGGTTAAGGAGGGGTAGAATAGAACAGAACAATACAGAATAGAATAGAAGAGAATAGTGTAGAATGGTGTGAAATGGATTAGAATGCAGTCAAATAGAAACGGATAGAGGCGAATAGAGTAGAAAAGAGTCGAATAGATCAGAATAGGGCCGAATAGGGCCAAAGAAGGCCTAATCGAGCAGAATCCAGGAGAATCAATGTGATTCGAGCCAAATTAAGCTGAATGGAGTGAAATGGAGCCAAATCGAGCCGATTTGAAGCGAATCAATCTGATTTAAGCCTAATGGCGTCGAATCTCGTGGAAATGCGTCGAATCAAATCAAATCAAATAGATTAGAGAAGGGGAGGGGAGGGGCGGGGAGGGTAGAATAGAATAGAACAATACAGACTAGAAAGAACAGAATATAGGACAGTAGGGTAGAGCAAAGGAGAGAACAGAGTAGAATAGAATCGAATAGAGTCAAATAGTACAGGATATAGCTGAATAGAGGTAATTCTAGCCGAATCGAGCCAAATGGAAACAAAACGAGATGAATCGCGTCTAATTGCTTCGAATCACGTCGAATCGAATCCATTAGAATAGATTAGAGTAGGGTTGGGTAGGGTAGAACAGAATAGCGTAGACTGGAGTAAAATGGAGTCAAATGGAGTCACATAGAGACAAATAGAGTAGAAAAGAGTAGAATCGAGCCAAATAGGGCCGAATAAGGCTGAACCGAGTCAAATCCAGTCAAAAAGAGCTGAATCGAAGCGATTTGAGCCAAATTGAGCTGAATCGAGCTTATGGTGCCGAATCGAGCCATATCGAGCCGATTCTAGCATAATCGAGTCCAATCGCATCGAAATGCTTTGCAATGAATCAAATCGAATAGATTAGAACAGGTTAGGGTAGGGTAGTTTATGATAGGTAGACTAGGGTAGACAAAAGTAGACTGCAGCAGAGTAGACAAGAGAAGGCTATAGTAGTAGCCTAGACTAGTCAGCTGGACTAGTCAGCTAGAGTAGTGGCATAGATCAGTAGCCTAGACAACTAGCCTTGATCAGTACCCTTGCCTTGACAAGTACCCTAAATAAGTAATCTGAACTAGTACCCTTGCCTTAACTAGTACCCTTAACTAGTAGCATTGCATGAACTAGTACCCTTAACTGGTAGCCTTGCCTTAACCAGTAGCCTCAAGTAGTACCCTGACCTTAACTAGTACCCTTCCTTAACTAGTTGTGTTAACCAGTACCCTTGCCTTACTAGTACCTTTAACTAGTATACTTGCCTTAACTAGTAGTCTTAACTAGTACCCTTTCCTTAACTAGTAGTCTTAACTAGTACACTTGCCTTAACTAGTAATCTTATCTAGTACAATAGCCTGAACTAGTACACTTGCCCAACCTAGTATCATTAATTCGTACCCTAATTGAGTACCCCTATTTTTTATGTAGTAGGGTATGCTACGGTGGGGGAGCATAGGGTAGGGTAGCATATGGTGGAACAGAGATAATAGAATAAAATAGAATAGAGCAGCATAGGTTCAGCATAGGTTAGTTTAGTGTAGGGTATGGTAGAGTAGCATAGGATGGAATAGAGAAAATAGAAAATGAGAATAGAATACAACAGAATAGAAAAGAACAGACTAGATTAGTATAGAGTAGGGTGGTTTAGAGTTCTGTAGAATAGAATAGGATAGAATGGTGTGGAATGGATTCATATGGAGGGGAACAGAGATGAATAGAGTAGAAAAGAACTGGAGAGCCGAATAGCGCCGAATACGGCCAAATAGGACCGAATCGGGCCAAATGGAGTCAAATCGACCAGATTTGAGCTGAATGTAGGCGAATGGAGCTGGAACAAGCCAAATAGAGACAAACAAAATGAGCCGAGCTAAATCAAGCCAAATCGCACCTAATCGCATCCTATTGCATCGAATCTCATTGAATTCCATCCAATCCCACCAAAACCCGTCGAATCTCATGGAATCTCACCAAATTCCGTCAAATTGTGTCAAATGGGGTCGAATTGAATGGAATTGAATAAATTGAACAGATAAAAGTAGTGTAGGTTAGGCTGGGATTCGGTAGGGTAGTGCACAGAAGAATAGAAAAGAGTAGAATAGAAGAGAATACAAAGAGTAGAATGGAGTAGAGTTGAGTAGAATAGTCAGAGTTGAGTAGTGCAGAATATAGATGAATAGATCCAATTCGAGCTGAATTGAGTCGAATGGAGAGGGAAAGAGGCAAATCGTGATGAATCGAATGGATTAGAATAGATTAGAGTAGGGTAGGGTAGAACAGAATAGAATAGAGTAGAATAGTGTAGAATGGAGTCAAACAGAGTAGAATGGTGTGGAATGGAGTTGAATGGAGCCAAATAGAGATGAATAAAGTAGAAAAGAGTTGAATAGAGCTGAACAGGGCCGAATAAGTTTGGATCGAGAATAATTATGCTGAACTGAGCAGAATCGAGCCGAATTGACCTGATTCAAGAAAAATAGAGCTAAATCAAGCCGATTCAAGCCTAATCACATGGAATCGGGGTGAAATGCATTGAATCGAATCAAATAGATTAGAGTACAGGAGTGTAGGGTAGGAGGGGTTAGAATAGAACAGAACAG
This sequence comes from Loxodonta africana, assembly GCF_030014295.1. NCBI lineage: Eukaryota > Metazoa > Chordata > Mammalia > Proboscidea > Elephantidae > Loxodonta > Loxodonta africana. Next base: position 18,005 of record NW_026975209.1, on the reverse strand, counting down.
AACACAATAGAAAGAATAGAATAGAATTAAGTAGAGACAAGTACAGTAGAGAAGAGTCAAATAGAGTTGAATAGAGCCAAACAGAGCTGAATGCAGCCGAATTGACCAAATTCGAATTAAATCGAGACAAATCTTGTCGAATCACATTAAAGTGTGTCAAATCGAATCAAACAGATTAGTGTAGGGCAGGTAAGGTTAGTGTACGGTAGGGTAGAATAGAATTCAGCAGAACAGAACAGAACTGAAAAAATACAATAGGGTCAAGTGCTGTAGAGTATAGAAGAGTAGAGTAGAATAGAGTTGAATATTGCCGAATAGAGCCAAATACAGCCAAACAGAGCCAAAAAGAGCCGAAATGATAGAAATCAAGATGAATCACACCGAAGCCTACGAAATCGTGCCATATCGTGTCAGAGCCCATCGAATTACATTGAACCCCATCGATTCAAGTCAAATCACATCAAATCGATTAGAATAGGCTAGAGTAGATTAGAGTACAATACAATTGAATAGAGAAGGATGGAGCAGAATGGTGTATTGCAGTCGAAAAGAGATAATAGAGTTCAGTAGAATCTAATAGAGCCGAATAGAGTTGAATAGAGCCTATTAGAGCCGAATGGAGCCGATTAGAGCTGAATCGGACCGGTTTGAGCTGAAGGGGGATGAATGGAGTGCAATGGAGCCGATTTGAGCCGAATCGCATCGAAATGCATGGAATCGAATCCAGTAGAATAGATTAGAGTAGGGTAGGATAGAATAGAGTAAAATAAAATTGAACACAGTAGAAGAGAATACAAAGAGTGCAATAGAATAGAGTAGAAAAGGGTAGAGCAGAGCAGAATAGTGTAGAGTAGAACAGAGTTGAATACAGTCGAATTCAGCCAAATGGAGATGAAATGAGACAAATCATGTTGAATCCCATCGAATCAATTACAGTAAATTAGAGTAGGGTAGAGTAGAATGGAGTAGAATCATGAGCAATGGAAGCGAATGGAGTCAAATAGAGTAGAAAAGAGCTGAATAGAGCCGAATAGTGCTGAATAGGGCCAAGGAGGGCCGAATCGAGCTGAATTGAGCCAAATCGAACCGAATCCAGCGAATCGAGCCTAATGGAGCCGAATCGAGCCTAATCAAGCCGAATCGACACTGTTCGAGACAAATGGAGCCGAATGGACATGAACGGAACTGATTCGACCCAAATCACATCAAAATTCATCGAATTGAATTGAATAGATTAGAGTAGGGGAGGTTCGGATAGGGTAGGGTACGGTAGGGTACAATAGAGTAGAATAGAATAGAACAGAGCAGAATAGAATACAGAATGAATACAGCAAAGAGTAGGTTAGAGTAGAGTAGAGGGGAATAGAGTAGAGTAGAAGAGATTTGATTAGAGCAAAATCGAGCAGAATCGCTACGGAATGGGTTGATTCAAATCCAATCAAATGGATTAGAATAGATTAGAGTTGTGTAGAATAGGGTAGGGTAGAATAGAGTAGAATAGAACAGAACAGAATAGAAATATTACAATAGAATAAAGAGTAGACTAGAGTACAATAGAGTAGACTAGAGTATAATAGAGTCGAACAGAGCCGAATGGAGAAGAAATGAGAGGAATCACGTTGACTCGATTAAATTAGAGTGGTGTAGGGTAGGGTAGAGCAGAATAGTGTAGAATGGTGTAGAATGAATAGAATGGAGTAGAATGGAGTCAAATAGACACGAATAGAGTAGAAAAGAGTCGAATAAAGCAGAATAGGGCCGAAAAAGGCCAAATCGAGCAGAATTGAAGCAATTTAAGCCAAAACGAGCTGAAAGGAGCCTAACTGAGCCGAATGGAGCCTAATTGAGCCGAATAGAGCCAAATCGATTTGAATCGAGCTGATTCAAGCTTAATCAAGAGTAGAGTAGAAGAGAAGAGATTAGAACAGAATAGAAAGAGTGGAAAAGAGTAGGGTTGAATAGACTCGAATAGAGTCGAATAGAGCCGAATAGGCCGAATAGAGACAAATAGAGAAAATAGAGCTGAATGGAGCTGAATAGAGCTGAAAAGAGCCGTATAGTGCCGAATCGCACCTAATTGAGCTGAATCAAGCAGAATCGCACCGACTCACGGAATAGCGTCGAATCACATCATTTTGTGTCAAACCGTGTCGAATCATTTCATATCGTGTCGAATTGCATCGAATGTCATCGAATCACTGGAAATCGCGTTGTATCATGTGACATAAATTCGAATTGCGTCAAATCTCATGGAATTCTGCTGAATCACGTCGAATCACATGGAATCTCGTCAAATCTTTTTGAATCCCGTGGAATGCTTCGGACCTCGTCAAATCCCGTCGAATCCTCTCAAATCGCGTCGAACTGAATCGAATTGAATCAAATAGATTAAAGTAGGGTAGGTTTGGGTGGGGTGCAGTAGGGTTGGGTAGGGTTGAATAGAATAGAGTACAACAGAATAGGAGAGAACTGAACAGAACAGAAAGAAAGAATACAACAGAATAGAATAGAGTAGAAAAGAGTCAAATAGTGCAGAACCTAGCCGAATTGAGCCGAATGGAGACAAAACAAGACGAATCGCATTGAATCCCTTCAAATCGGGTCAAATGAAATTGAATCAATTAGAATAGATTGGGATAGGGATGGGTAGAATAGAATAGAGGAGAATAGTGTAGAATGGTGTGGAATGGAATAGAATGGAGTTGAATAGAGACGAATAGAGTAGAAAAGAATCGAATAGAGCAGAATAGGGCCGAATAAGGCCGAATCGAGCAGAATCAAGGCGATTCAAGCCAAAACGAGGTGAATGGATCCTAAATGAGCCGAATAGAGCCAAATCCATGCGAATCGAGCCGATTCAAGCTTAATCACGTCGAATCGCGTTAAATAGGTCAAGTCCAATTGAAAAGTATAGATTAGAGTAGGTGTTGGGAGAGTAAAATAGAACAGAGTAGAGTAAGATAGAAGAGATTAGAACAGAAGGAATAGAATAGAGGGGAAAAGAGTAGAGTCGAATAGAGCTGAATAGGCCGAATAGAGATGAATAGAGCTGAAGGGATCAGAATACAGCCAAAAAGAGCCATATAGTGCTGAATCGCACCTAACTGAGCTGAATCAAGCAGAATCGCACTGACTGTCACAGAATAGTGTCTAATCACATCGAATCACGTCAAATCGAGTCAAGTCACATAGTTTTGCATCAAACAAGGTCAGATTGCTTCATTTCGTGTTGAATCCCATTTTATCAGGTCGAATAACTTCGAATTGTATCAAATCTCATAGAATCCTACTGAATCACATTGAATCGCATGGAATCTCGTTAAATCTGTTCAAATCCCTTCGGATCTCGTCGAGTCGAATCCTGTCAAATCACGTCGAATTGAATCGAATTGAATCAAATAGATTAAAGCAGGGTAGATTTGGGTGGGATGCAGTAGGTTTGGGTAGGGTAGAATAGAAGAGAGTACAACAGCATAGGAGAGACAGAATAGAAGAATACAACAGAATAGAATAGAGTAGAAAAGAGTCAAATAGTGCAGAATATAGCCAAATTGAGCCGAATGGAGACAAAAGAAGACGAATTGCATCGAATCGCTTCTAACTGGCTCAAATCAAATCAAATGGATTAGAATAGATTAGGATAGGGAAGGGTAGAATAGAATAGAGAATAGTGTAGAAAGGTGTGGAATGGAGTTGAATGGAGTCCAGTAGAGACAGATGGAGATGAATAGAGTAGAAAAGAGTCGAATAGAGCAGAATAGGGCCAAATAGTGTCAAATTTGGCCTTATCGAGCAGAATCCAGTAGAATCGATGCAATTCAAGCCAAATCGAGCCGAATGGAGCCGATTCGAACCGAATCCAGCTGATTCAAGCCTAATTGCGTTGAATCGCGTGGAAATGCGTCAAATCGAATCTAATCAAATAGAAGAGAAGGGTAGGCTAGGGGCAGGGAGGGTAGACTAGAATAGAACAGAACAGTACAGAATTGAAAGAATAGAATATAGTACAGTAGGGTAAAAAGAGCAAAGTAGAGAAGAGTAGAGTAGAATTGAGAAGAATAGAGTCAAATAGTGCAGGATATAGCCGAATAGAGCCAATTCTAGCCGAATCGAGCCAAATGGAAACAAAACGAGATGAATCGCGTCGAATTGCTTTGAATCGTGTCCAATCGAATCGATTAGCATAGATTAGATTAGAGTAGGGTAGAACAGAATAGAGTAGAATAGTGTAGAATGGAGTAAAAAAGAGACAAATGGAGTAGAAAAGAGTCGAATCGAGCCAAATAGGGCTGAATAAGGCTGAACCGAGCCAAATCGAGTTGAAACAAGCAGAATCGAAGCAATTCGAACCAAATCGAGCTGAATCGAGCTGATGTTGCTGAATCGAGCCGATTCAAGCATAATCACGACCAATCACATCAAAATGCTTTGAATCGAATCAATTGGAATAGAATAGGTTAGGGTAGGGTAGTTTATGATAGGGTAGACGAAAGTAGACTACAGTAGAGTACACAAGGCTAGAGTAGTAGCCTAGACTAGTAAGCTGGGCCAGTCAGCTAGACTAGTGGCATAAATCAGTAGCCTAGACAACTAGCCTTGAGTAGTACCATTGCTTTGACAAGTACCCTAAATCAGTAATCCAAACTAGTACCCTTACCTTAACTAGGAGAATGAATTAGTACCCTTGCCTTAACTAGTAGTCTTAACTTGTACCCTTGCCTTAACTAGTTCCCTAGCATTAACTAGTACTCTTAACTAGTAATGTCAACTAGTACCCCTGCCTTAACCAGTACCCTCAACAAGTACCCATGCCTGAACTAGTATCCTGAAGTAGTATCCTGGCCTTAACTAGTACTCTTAAATAATACACTTACATAACTAGTACTCTTAAGTAGTACCCTGGCCTTAACTTAACTAGTAGCCTGAACTAGTACCCTTGCCTTAAGTAGTCCCCTTGCCCAAGCTAGTACCCTAATTAGTACCCTTATTGAGTACCCCTAAGTAGTAGGGTACGGTACAGTGGGGTAGCATAGGGTAGGGTAGCATACGGTGGAACAGAGGAAATAGAAGAAAATAGAATAGAACAGCATAGGTCAGTTTAGTGTAGGGTATGGTAGAGTAGCATAGAATGGAATAGAGAAAATAGAAAACGAGAATAGAATAGAACAGAATAGAAAAGAACAGACTAGATTAGGATAGGGAAGGGTGGGGTAGGGTTCTGCAGGATAGTATAGTGTAGAATGGAGTAGAATGGTGTGGAATCGAGTCGAATGGAGTCGAACAGAGATGAACAGAGTAGAAAAGAGTTGAATAGAGCTGAATAGCGCCAAATAGGACCAAATACAGCCAAATCGAGCCGAATAGACCCAAATCAAACCAAATTGAGCCGAATCGTGTCAGTAGAACTGCCTCATGTGGCTTCCTAGGAGCAGTTGGTGGATTTGAACCACTGACCTTTTGGTTAGCAGCTGGGCTCTTAACCACTGTGCCATCAGGGCACCAATAATGTACCCAAGCCTTTATTAATGCATAAATGTGTGCCAGTGGAAGTTTTAATGAAAATTATTGTGAATTTTTGTTCACGGAGCTATTCTATTAGACAAATGCAAATGCTGTTTCAGATATGTTCATTGAAACTTTATCATGACCCACATGAACGTTTTCTTTTGCTGTAATTCTGAATTTAATTGGTTTAATACTATGGTCTAGCACTCACGATGTAATGGATTCTGTACTAATTCTTTGTACACAAAACAATAGAATACTAAAAATAATTACTGTCTATGAATTCCACGAGAGTTTTGTTTACAGACACATTGTGAATTGTTTCTTCTGTATCATTAACCTAAAAGGTAATAGGAATGAATTTTGCAATAAAATACTTGTATCTTCCAAACCCATAATTTTTCTTTGCTTTCTCAATGTCATTGGAGACCTTGCTCACATTAAAATCCAGGAACATTTAATAATAAATGTAAGCCTTGTTGGATCTCTTTCTCTTTCTAATCAGCACACAGGGGGCTTTTACAGAGATATTTTTCTGACGTCTCTTCAAATGTGTTCATCCTAACAGCCTAGTAATTAAGCTATTTACACAGAATCAATAACAGTATTTTTTAAACAGATTTTCTGATTCTCTCTTGAATACACCACAGTAGATTTATCTCTGCCTAACAAAAAGGATAGTAAACAAAGAGGATATTTACCAACATGAACAGTGACTATACACATGGACTTCACCAGATGGAATACACAGGAATCAAATTGACTACATCTGTGGAAAAAGATGATGAAAAAGCTTGATATCATCAGTCAGAACAAGGCCAGGGGCTGAGTCTGGAACGGACCATCAATTGCTCTTAAGCAAGTTCAAGTTGAAACTGAAGAAAATCAGAGCAAATCCACAAGAGCCAAAATATGACCTTGAGTATATCCCACCCGAATTTACAGACCACCTGAAGAATAGATTTGATGCGATGAACACTAACGACCAAAGGACAGATGAGTTGTGGAATCACATGAAGGATATCATATGTGAAGAAAGCAAGAGGTCATTGAAAAGACAGGCAAGAAAGAAAAGACCAAGATGGATGTCAGAGGAGACTCTGAAACTTGCGTTCAAACATCGAGCAGCTAAAGCAAAAGGAAGAAATGACAAAGTAAAAGAACTGAACAGAAGACTTCAAAGGGCGGCTTGTAGAAAGAGCTGGAGATAGAAAGCTAAAAGGGATGGACACGCTCCGCATTACTCCAGCTGAAAGAACTGAAGAAAAAAGTCAAGCTTCGTGTTGCAGTAGTGAAGGATTCTATGGGGAAAATATTAAGCAATGCAGGAAGCATCAAAAGAAGATGGAAGGAATACACAGAGTCATTACACCAAAAAGAATTAGTCGGGGGGCAACCATTTCAAGAGGTAGCAAATGATCGGGAACCGATGGTACTGAAGGAAGATATCCAAGCTGTACTGAAGTCACTGAGGAAAAACAAGGCTTCAGGAATAGACGGACTATCAATTGAGATGTTTCAGCAAATGGATGCAGCACTGGAAGTGCTCACTCATCTATGCCAAGAAATTTGGAAGAGAGTTTCCTGGCCAACTGACTGGAAGAGATCCATATTTATGCCTATTCCCAAGAAAGGGGATCCAACCTAATGAGGAAATTATCAAACAATACCATTAATATCACATGTAAGCAAAATTTTGCTGAAAATCATTCAAAAGTGGCTGAAGCAATATATTGACACAGAACTGCCAGAAATTCAGGCCAGATTCAGAAGAGGACGTGGAACCAGGGATATCATTGCTGATGTCAGATGGATCCTGGCTGAAACCAAAGAGTATCAGAAAGACGTTTACCTGTGTTTTATGGACTATGAGAAGGCATTCAACTGTGTGGATCATAAAAAATTATGGATAACATCATGAAGAATAGGAATTCCAGAACACTTAAACGTGCTCATGAGGAACCTGTACATAGACCAAGAGACAGTTGTTTGGACAGAACAAGGGGATACTGAATGGTTTAAAGTCAGGAAAGGTGTGCGTCAGGTTTGCATCCTTTCACCATACCTTTTCAATCTGTATGCTGAGAAGCTGGACTCTATGAAGAAGAACGGGGCATCACGATTAGAAGATGACTCCTTAACACCCTGCATTACGCAGATGACACAACCTTGCTTGCTGAAAGTAAAGAGGAACTGAAGAACTTACTGATGAAGATCAAAGACCTTCAAGATGGATTACACCTCAAAATAAAGGAGACAGAAAATCCTTGCAACTGGACCAATAAACCACACTCTGAAATATGAAGAAAGGGTTGAAGTTGTCAAGGATTTCATTTTACTTGGATACACAATCAACACCCATGGAAACAGTAGTCAAAGAATCAAAAGCTGCACTGCATTGGGCAGATCTGCTGCAAATGACCTCTTTAAAGTGTTGAAAAGCAAAGATGTCACCTTGAAGACTAAGGTGCACCTGACCTAAGCCATGGTATTTTCAGCCACTTCTTATGTGTTTGAAAGCTGGACAGCGAATTAGAAGAGTGAAACAGAATTGATGCCTTTGAATTGTGTTGGCAAAGAATATTGAATATACCATGGACTGTCAAAACAATGAACAAATTTGTCTTGGAAGAAGTACAACCAGAATGCTCCTTAGAAGCAACGATGTCAAGACTGCATTTTACATACTTTGGACATATCAGGAGGGATCAGTCCCTGGAGGACATCATGCTTGGTAAAGTACAGGGTCAGTGGAAAAGAGGAAGACTCTTAATGAGATCTATTGCCACAGTGGCTGCAACAAGGGCCTCAAGCATAACAATGATTATAAGGATGGTACAGGACTAGGCAGTGTTTTTTTTCTGTGGTACATAGGCTCACTATAAGTCAGAACTGACTCATCAGCACCAAACAACAACAATCCTATATGGGGTTTGTTGAACTTCTCAGATAGTTAGATTTCATCTTTCATACTAAGAAAGTTTTCAGTCAGCAAATCTTGAATGATCTTCTGTGTTTTCCATTTTCTCCCCCTATTCTGGAATTCCAATCACTCACAAAATTTTGCTCTTGATTGTATCCCACATCGTTCTCATGGTTTCTTCATTTTTCTTCATTCTTTTCTCTGACTTTTCTCAAATTGGCATCCAAAGATTTGTTTTCAGTTTCTCTGATCCTGTCTTCCATTGTTTCAAACCTGCTCCTCAAACCTTTTATGATACTGTCATTTCTGAAATCTTGTTGATTATCATTTTGATTTGTAATTGCTGTTTTTGTAAGATTTCTAATTATTAATTTTGAAATTTTATTCTGTATTATTTTTTCTGAACTCTCTTATTGATTTGTCTGTGTTTTCTTTAACTTTGGCTATATATTGGGTAGTTTTGTCTGCATTTTCCTTGATCTCTTTCACCAGATGGGTGGTGTTGTGGTTTCTGTTGCAGGCAGGGAGGGGCCTGGGCTCCTAACCGGGTCTCCTTGGGGCCGTGGTGGACAGCACAAGGGGCCCAGAGCCAGTGAGGAAGAGTCTGGAATCCTGCTTGTGTACCCTCTGGGGTGAGGCTGGTGGCAGTAGATGTCTGGAGGTGGCAGTAGATGTCTGGAGCTGTCAGGGAAGGGCCTGAGGTTCATGTCTAGTCCCCTTGGGGCCACAGTGGGTGGCAGGAGTCATCTGGAGCCTACAGGAAAGGGCCAGTGGTTTGGGCCAGGTCCCACTGGGGCCACAGCCAGAAGGTGGAAGAGGTGGGGGGCAAAGGCAGGGGCAGAGGATGCCAAATGGAGGAGGGCAACAGGGTGGGTTGGTACTGTGGTTCTTGGCATTTGGGGTTGCCAGGATGGGGTGGTTATAGCTGCTGTTCCCCAGAGGGGTGGGGAGTGTAGGATTGCTCCCCTGTAGTTTCCACTGGAAAGATTTTGGTCTCCTTCTTGAGTTGCAGGCAGCAAATATGATCTTACTTAGCCCTGGGTATGCCTGTGTTGTGCCTCTATCTCTTATTGGGAATCCTGTGGAGGTGCCTTTCTGTATGCGGGGTTGTTGGTTTTATTCCAAGATGGCCACGCTGAGTCATGCCGTTTGGCAAGAGAATCTCCACTCTGTATCTCTATTCCTGCTCCGTTTTATATCAGTTTCTTGTTCTCAGTAACTTCCATCTAATACTTTAACCCATCATTTAAGGTTCAGGGATCCACGATTGATGTCTGTATATGTTTTACTTGTTTTGTCATGTCTTTGTTGCAGCGGGATGGCTTAGTGCATCTGACTACTCTTCCATCTTGGCTTCCACTCCAATGTATATTTTCCTAATTACTTGATCTTCCCAATGGATTAACACTTTTATAATTTTTAAATGTTCTTTTTGTCTGGTAACTTTTTTTACTCAAAGTCTAATATGTCAGATATTAGTATAGCTAATTCAGCTTTCTTTTGATACTGCTCGCTTGGTGTCTTAGTTTCCTAGGGCTTCCATAACACATTAATATATTCTCTCACAATTTTGGAGGTTAGAGGTCCAAATTTAGGGTACTGGCAGGGCTATTATCTTTCTCTTTTTGTTCTGGGGGAATATCCTCCTCTCTCTTCTGGCTTCTTGTAGCCCCTGGCTTTTTTTGACAGTCCTTGGATACATGTAGGTTCATTGGCCTCTATTTTCACATGGTGTCTCTGTTGCCTGTGTGACTCTCTACATTTCCCTGTCTGTTCTCTCCTTTTATAACACTTCCATCAGAAGTTATTAGGATCAGAACCTACCTTACTCTGATATTATCTTGAAAGAATAACCCTATTTCCCCAAACAAGGTTACACTGACAGGCATAAGGGATAAGACTTCATCACTTGCAGTGACACTTTCAATTCACAGCAGATGGCTTATGTTTCACCGTTCTTTATCTTCACCCGATTTGTGTCTTCACATCTTAAGTGTGTCTGTTGTAGACTGGTGTATATTTGTATCATGTTTCCTTTTTCATGCATTTTTCCAACTTCTGCCTTTCAGTTGAGTTGTTTCACTTTTTAAATTTAATTTAAATAGATGACTTCTGTTTTCCTTCTTGCAATTTATTTTCTATAGGTCTTATGTCATTTTTAGTTGGTCTATTTCTTGATTCCAGGCCTCTATTGTGTTAAATCAATAATTTCTAGTGTAATTTTAAAATTTCCTGTTGTATATTTTCCAATATATATTTTATATTATTTTCTTAAAAAGTCTGTGAAGATTATACTTAGCAAATTAGAACAAATTCAAATTAATAATATCTTACTTTCAATAATATTTAATAAATCTCTGTCCCATTTATTCTTTGTAAAAATATTGTCACATAAATTACTTCTTTATATGTTAAAAGCAAGGATTTTCTTTTCTCTGCTTATTGGAAAGATTTTAGTGCAAGAAGTTAAAAGGTCTAGTTTTTTTTTTTTTTTTAAGGAACTAATTGAGGAAACAAACTCAGTGTGCATGGAGGTTCTCAGGGCCTTGAATATAATCACATAACCTCACACTCTTCTCTCTGCCAAGGAAAAGTAGATGTCCCACAATGCTACCTTTAAAAATTTGTAAAACAAATTTCAACACAAATCTGAACTAAATGATATCTATTCAGGCCCATATATATAATAGTTATACCATCAAACATCTAGTGAATTCTTCACTCATGTGTCTGTTATGCCAAATTATATCCAGTTTGGAACCTCATATGTTTTGCAGGTGATTTTTAAAAAATCTGACAGTATATTAATAAAGCTTTCTCTTTTAAAAGACATTAAATACTTGAGTGTTTACGTGCAGATGTAGAAAGTAGGTTAGGCCCAAGAACAAACATTTTATAACTTTCTTTCACTTATTCCAGATATGCAAATGTTCAATAGTTCCCCTCAGTTTGTTCTCCTAAACATCTCTTGAGTTCACTCCCTGAGCTTTCGATTCACTGCCACTATTGTGTTTTAAACATTTGGAATACCTTATTGAGCTTAAAGCGTTGGCCCTCCAACTTGTCTTTCTAAACACAAACGTCTCAAAATCTAACCTTAGAACATTTGGCAGAGAAATCTTTATGAAGTAAATATCTGATCACGTAAATGCTTATACCAAAAAAAGAAAATCCTATATGAAACATCTGCTACAGAATCACCTACAGTTCACGTTTCTATTCAATGTGATTTGAAAAGTTATTTTAGGTATGACACATAGGATTTTTACCTGAATAATCTAATCACACTAAATTTTTGTGGTTAAGTACTATGGCTGGTAATCAAGAGGTCGGCAGTTCGAATCTGCCAAGTGCTCCTTGGAAACTCTATCGGGCAGTTCTACTCTGCCCTAGAGGGTCGCTATGAGTCGGAATCAACTAGACGGCAGTGAGTTTGGTTTTGGTTCAGACCTACCAGACTAGGTGCCAGTGCATTTTCAGTGCATATAAACTTTTTTGTAGATTAAACCTCAACATAGAGAAAAAAAAATCCTAAAACTGGACAAATAAGCAATATCATGATAAAAGGAGAAAATGTTGAAGTTGCCGATGATTTCATCTTAATTGGATTCACAACCAACACCCATGAAAACAGCAGTCAGGAAATCAAGTGATGCAAAAAGCTGCCAACCAAGAATAATATATCCTGCAAAACTCTCACTCAAATATGATGGCAAAATTAGGACATTTCCAGATAAACAGCAATGAAAGGAATATGGAAAAACCAGACCAAACTTACAAGAATTATTAAAGGGAGTCCTTCAGTTAGAAAACAAACAATATCGGACAACAACCTGAATCTAGCACTTAAGACAGCCTCCGCCAGATACCAACCAAGCAAAACAGGAATAGAGGGATATTCCTTGATGTAATGAATTGCATTCATACAAATCCAACAGCCAACATCATTCTTAACAGAGAGAGGATGAAAACATCCCCCCTCCCCCGAAAACAAGAAGACCAATCTTATTTAACATTGTGCTGGAAGTCTTAGCTAGAGCAATAAGGCAAGAAAAAGAAGTAAAGGACATCCAAGTTGGTAAGGAAGAAGTAAAATTACTATACATGAAGAACCCAAATGCCTACACAAGAAAACTGCTGGAACTAACGGAAAGATTCAGCAGAGTAGCAGGATAAAAGATCCACCCACCAACCACTGCCTTCGAGTCGATAAAAGATACACATAGAAAAATCAGTCAGATTCCTATACACCATAAACAGAAAAACAAAAAGAAAATCAGGAAAGCAACACCATTTATCATATCAACTAAAGACAAACAAACAAACAGAACAAGATACTTAGGAATAAATCTAAACAGAGATATAAAGGGCCTATACAAAGAAAGATTCAAAACACTATGTCAAGAGACCAAATAGACAAACATAAATGGAAAACCTACCACGCTCATGGATAGGTAGACTCAACATTGTGAAAATGTTAATTCTACCCAAAGCAATCTACGAATGCAATGCAATCCTGATCCAAATACCAACAGCATTCTTCAGAGATGGAAAAAGTAATCATTAAGTTTATGTGGAAAGGAAAGAGGCCCCAGATAAGTAAAGCACTATTGAAGTAAAAGAACAAAGTAGGAGGACTCCTACTACTTGACCTTAGAGCCTACTATACAGCTATGGTAGTCAAAAAAACTGGTACTGGTACAACGGCAGACACTTTGACCAGTGGAACAGAACTGAGAGCCCAGACGGAAGTCCACCCACCTGGTCACTGTATCTTTGACAAAGGTCCAAAGCCTGTTAAATGGGGAAAAGATAGTCTTTTTAATAAATGGTGCGGGCAAAACTGGATGTCCACCTGTAAAAAAATGAAATAAGACCCATATGTCACACCATAAACAAAAACTAATTCAAATGGATCAAAGACCTGAATATAAAACCCCAAACTATAAAGATCATAGAAGAAAAACCAGGGTCAACACTAGAGGCCCAAATACATGGCATAAATAGCATACAAACGATAACTAACAATACAAAAACAACAGAAGATAAGCTAGATAACTGGGATCTTCTAAAAATTAAACACTTACGCTCATCAAAAGACTTCACCAAAAGGGTAAAAAGACATCTTACAGACTGAGAAAAAAAAAACTGTCTATAGCAAATCTGACAAAGGTCTAATCTCTAAAATCTATAGGAAAACCCAACACCTCTACAACAAAAAAATAATCCAATTAAAAAAAATGGGCAAAGGATATGAATAGACACTTCACTAAAGAAGACATTCAGGCAGCTAAAAGACATATGAGGAAAATGCTCGAGATGACTAACCATTAGAGAAACGCAAATCAAAACTACAATGAGATACCGTCTCACCGTGACATTACTGGCACAAATCCAAAAAACTGAAAATAACAAATGTTGGAGAGGCCGCAGAGAGACTAGACCTCTTATGCACTGCTGGTGGGAAAGTAAAATGGTGCAACCAGTTTGGAAAACGGTACGGCAGCTTCCTTAAAAAGCTAGAAATAGAAATACCTTATGACACAGCTATCCTACTCCTAGGAATATATCCTAGAGAAATAAGAGCCATCCCACAAACAGACACATGCACACCTATGTTCATTGCAGCATTATTCACAATAGCAAAAAGATGGAAAAAACTTAAGAGCCATCAATAGTTGAATGGATAAACCACTATAGTACAAACACACAATGGAATACTATGCAACAACAAAGAACAATGATGAATCTGTGAAACATCTCACAACATGGATGAATCTGGAGGGCATTATGCTGAGTGTAATACATTAATCACAAAAGGACAAATAGTACATGAGACCACTATTATAAAAACTCATGAAAAGGCTTACACACAGCAAGAAACAATCCTAGGAAGGGGAGGGTTGGGGAAGGAAAAATGCCAACTAGACAATAGATAAGTGGTAAATTTGGTGAAGGGTAAGACAATACACAATTCTGGGGAATTCAGCACAACTTGACCAAGGCAAGGACATGGAGGCTTCATAGACAGATCCAAACTCTCTGAGGGACTGAGTTACTGGGCTGTGGGCTGGCGACCACAGCCTCGGGGGACATCTATCTCAATCGACGTAACATAGTTTATAAAGAAAATGTTCTACATCCTACTTTGGTGAGTAGCTTCTGGCATTTTAAAAGCTTGTGAGTGGCCATCTAAGATACTCCACTGGTCCCACCCCATCTGAAGCAAGGGAAAATGAAGAAAACCAAAGACACATGGGAAAGATTAGTCCAAAGGACTAATGGACCACAACTACCACAGCCTCCACCAGACTGAGTCTAGCACAACTACGTGTTGCCTGGCTACCACCACATACTGCTCTGACAGGGATCACAATACAGGGTCCTGGACAGAGCTCGAGAAAAATGTACAACAAAATTCTAACTCATAAAAAAAGACTAGACTTACTGGTCTGACAGAGCCTGGAGAAACACCCAGAGTATGCCCCCTGGACACACTTTAAATTCAGTACTGAAGTCATTCCTGAGGTTCACCCTTCAGCCAAAGATCAGACAGGCTCATAAAACAAAATGAGAGTAAATAGTCACACAAACCCAGGGGCAAGGATGAGATGGGAGGAGGGGACAGGAAATCTGGTAATAGGGAACCCAAGGTTGAGAAGGGAGAGCGGTGATATGTTATGGGGTTGGTAACTAATGTCACAAAACAATATGTGTATTAATTGTTTAATGAGCAACAAATCTGCTCTGTAAACCTTCATCTAAATTACAATACAAAAAAAGAAAAAGGTCAAATGAAAAAAGAAATCATACAACACATTGCATTGGACAAATCTGTTGCAAAAGACCTCTTTAAAGTGTTAAAAACAAAGACCTCACTTTTAGGACTAAGGTGGACCCCACCCAAGCCATGATATTTTTAATTGCCACATATGCATGCAAAAGCAGGACAAGGAATAAAAATTACTGAAGAAAAATTTTTGCATTTGAATTATGGCATTGGCAAATGGTATTGAAAAAAAGTTTTTTTTTTTTATTGACTATACTATGGACTGGAGGGTGAAAAAATCTGTCTTCAAAAAAGTACAGAATGAGGAGTGCTCCTTAGAAATGAGGATGGCGAGACATCAAGTACTTTAGATATGTTTTTATAAGAGACAAGTACCTTGAGAGGGGTATCATGCTTGCTAAAGCAGAAGATCTGCGAAAAATAAGAGGGTCCTCAACAAGATGAATTGACACAGTGCCTACCACAATGGGCTCAAACATAGCAATAATTGTGAGGATGGTGCAGGATCAATGTTTCTGTCCTTTGTACATGGGGTCGCTATGAGTCGAACTGACTTGACAGCACTGTTTAACAACAAAAATAACAAAATTTTTATGATTTAAAGCCTTCCTCTTTTTCTTGCATTGTTACAATCTACCCCAACTGACACAATTTTTCCTCCCAAAGGGCAGCTAACACTTATTGAGAGCTCATTGTAGGCCACGTGGTGACCTTGAATTGTTTTATACATACTTCATTTCATTCTGAAAATAACCTTATCAAGTAAGAACAATTGTTATTTATATCTCATGAATGGAGAAACTTACCGATAGAGAGTTTGGGAAACTTAACCAGGCTGACATGTAAATCTGGAGTTACAACCTGGCTAGCTGACACAAAACAATATGCTACTCATTTTCAGGATAGTGATACTAGCTAGCAGTATTTGAACTACTTCCTAGTGCCCCCGAATAGTGTGCATGCTCTTATACACGTCTATATCATTCCTTTACACTTTCTTTCATGTATATTGCAAGTGTCACAAGAATCACCTCTTTTCGAACTGCATTCCTGATTCACTAAAATAAGTAAGCATTCATTACTATGAACACATAATTGTGTATAGTGCTCTATTATAAGAGAAATTACTATCTATGATATTTGTTGGTTTCTTCGTTTCCTCCACAGTAAGCTGTTTCATCCTAATAAGGACCAAAATTTTGACTAGTGTAGAACCTAGGATAAGCGTACCTATAATAAATGGGTGTTAATCAATTATACTCATCCAACCATTTGTACAGGGTATAAAACCAAAAACCGAACCCGATGCTGGCGAATTGATCTGACTCCTAGCGACCCTATAGGATAGAGTAGAATTGCCCCATAGGGTTTCCACAGAGGACCTGGTGAATTCGAACTGCCAACCTTTTGGTTAGCAGCCATAGCACTTAACCACTATACCACCAGGACTTCTGTACACGGTATATTAATATATAAGTATAATTGGATTTTTTTTTTTTTAGTTTTTTTTTTTAAGGGAAAGAGTTCCATATCTTGGGAGGTAAAAATAATAACAATAATAAATTTGTGGTGAAATCTAAAAGGGAGAATTCTATAACACTGCAGGAAATATTAATCATAAAGAGAAGTAGGAAAGAGTGAATCACACTAAATTTGTTTAAAATGCTATAAGAAAGTTAATTAATTGAAAGAACAGATTAAGTAAACAGGAACATAGGAGCAATAATCTTTATTTAATGTTTACATCAAGATTTTAAAGTTTTTTCCTCATTTTTTGAAAACAGTGAAAATCTTTTTGAATGTATCCTTGAAAACTTGTTTCACTTGCTGGTTCCTTAGACTATAAATGACGAGATTTAATAAAGGAGCAAATGAAGTATAGATGACAGCTATATCTTTGGATAAAGTCACCCTTTCTTTTGCTGATGGCTTTATATAAATGAAGATACAGCTACCATAAGTAAGGGAAACTACGATCATGTGGGAAGAACAAGTGGAAAAAGCGTTTGTTCTTTTCTGAGCAGGAAGGATTTTTAGAATGGTCTTGATTGTATATGTATAGGAAAAAAATCAGTAACAGCAATGTGACCACAAGTATTATATAGCTGATAAAAACAAATGAAATTAATTCTAGGAAGTGAGTGTCTATGCAAGACATCTGTAAGATAGAAATTTCACATGAAATGATCAATTACTTTGGAAAAACAGAATTCTAGTTTCAGCCCTATGACCAACGGTGGAAAGGTAATCAGAAAGCCAGCTGTCCATGAACTGAGTACCAGTTGGTAGCACACTTGGCTTCTCATAATAATGGGATAATGCAACGGTTTGCAGATGTCTGCATAAGGGTCATAAGACATGACAGGCAGAAGGTGAAACTCTGTAACACATATTAAGGAGAAAAAGAACAACTGAGATGCACAACCATTGCAGGAAATGATTTTGTTTTTAGTCACAATGCTTGTCAGAAATCTAGGAATAGATATTGTTGTCAATAAGATTTCCAAGTGGGAGAAATTTCAGAGAAAAAAAATACATTGGCGTCTTGAGGCGAAGATCCAACAGCGTGAGGGGGATGATAGCTAAGTTCCCCATCACACTCAAAATGTAATTGAGAAAGAGAAATATAAAAATCACAATTTGCAACTCTGGGTCATCTGTCAGTCCCAAGAGAATGAACTCTGTCTCCTTTGACTGGTTCTTCATTTCACTTATGAATCCTATTAAATCGACATTGGGAAAAAAACACAAAAGCAGAAATAACAGGCTCTTTTTTAAACCTACTAT